>NC_030988.1:820687-931594 GCF_000149955.1 Fusarium oxysporum f. sp. lycopersici 4287 | reverse complement strand
TTCATCTCATGCGATGCGGATCTATGTTGAGAGGCTGTGTTGGAACATTTTAGTGATGAATAGCAGTCCTTAATTACAGACTAAGGGCACCGTTTCTCACCAGTTCAGTAACGCCATCCTCCAGTCTTGGTAGGCTTTGGCCTCGGTGGGAGCTTAGGTGCGCCTGTTGTATCATACGCCCCGCGACCCATGAGTAAGTCTTTCGTTGATGACAATTTGGGAGGGGAAATTTGACAGGAGAACTTGGGCTTTTGTGGCTTCGGTGTTTCATAGACTCCTTTATATAAGTCCGTGGTAGCTATATTTGCCTGCAAGTAGTTTATCATACGATGGAGGATACGGTGCAGAGCACAGCCAGCTTTTGAGCTTGAGAGACCAAACTCCTGAAAGCTAGGTTCGGGTGATCGAAGTTTGACTCTGGAGTGGTTCCTGTGCTCTTATCACGTTTAATTAAATTCTATTATGCTGTCGAACATGGTGTAGCGTACGTACTACGATCACGTTGTTTGTGTGCTGCTGGAGCTCTAGTGAATTCTATAGAGTGTACTATCCTACATATACGCTACAGTTTTCAACATTCCTCTCCTTGACACTCAATGCCAATCAAAGGTTATGAGTTGATGATGAAATAATAAAGAAAACAATTAATGTACGCAAAGGAGTTGGTGTTGGGATCGCTATCATGTATTGGCAGAGCTGCTGACTAATGCTTACAACTAATGTTCACACCCCCTTGTCCTCAACAACCAGGTGCTGTACCTTTATACAACAGGCCTATACTCCGCTAATTCTATGTACGGGAATTCCGCTGCTTTGCTTTAGTCGTCAAAGCTTCCCTTACTCTCCGAAAGTGATGCGCCTCGAAACGGGACTACTGTTACTCGATTACCAAATACCTCCTAAGCGACCTGATCGGCATCATAAACAGTAGAAAGCACAAACCGTTTGTCCACTAAGATACTGCGACTGTGGGCCTTCACCTGATCCGTCAATTGAGACTTTGCCATTTGTCTGCTGGTGTGTTATCTGGCTACGAACCGGTGACGCAGCCTTAACCGCATTAGAGACACTTTCTGCCGGGAATATCTCCTGCCCCGTATTTGAGACCCCCCTTGCCAGGTGCACGGCCATAGGCGGAAGAGCTACTTGGCAGTCCCAGATAGGAAGGTCGCTTCGTTTCTTAGTTGACAAGCATTCCAGGGGTGCATTTCGCTCGCGTGAACGATCGAGGGTGTGGCCGTACTTCAGACGGCACTACCTAGCGACGAGTCCCGCTCTGGCCATAATTGACAGGCTTTACCAAGTTGTTTCCTTGGACCATGGACCTACCCAGCAGGTATCTACACTGGCTATGGACTAGCTTGTGTGGATGAGCAGCCTCTTTGAAGTCTGTGGTCTCGTTTCCACTCGAGGCGCTTCTGTCACGTTGTGCTTCCCTTTCGATGTGGCGTTTGCCTCAACCATAGCCGAAGAGCTTGGCCAATACATTTTCAGCATCTGTTAGGTCATTTCCTTTCTTCTTCTTTTTTAGTTTAGCACTGATACGATACGTTTTGTTCCTTGTCTCCGACATGATCTTACTTACGCCATCTCTAGAGCCTCGGTAAATTTATTAGCGTCTATTGGGTAGTTGTGCAGTTAGACTGCTTGACACGCTCATGCAGTGTGACAGAGCCTTTGATCACCGTTAAAGATTAGTCTGCTCAAATGGTGGTAGGACTAATCCTACGATAGATAATTCCCCCACATCAACCGTAACGCACCAACTACTTGAGGCTCCACCGATCGTCTTGACGGAAGAGCAGCAAGCTCTTTATACTGCGCTGAAAAGAAGCGTTCGCGACCATCTAGCTTTTCAGTCTAAAGCTTCATTCTAGGCATTAGTGAGGGTAATGAGTGGACTACCTATATGTGTTAACATGCGGTTTTTACCTTTGTGTTGAGGCTGAAGCTCCTTAGATCCCGCAACCTTATGGCTTTATCACGGGGGTTTCATCGAGCTAGCTTTTACAGGTACGACAAAGGAGCGCGAAGGCGTGCCAACAACGCCATCTAGAAGTACACCTCGACGTAGTCTTCAATTTGGCGGATGATGTCATCAGCATTGTATTGAACTTGGTTCGATGGAGTTTTCAAGATCTTCTTTCAAGATCTTCTTTCAACAGCGAGTTGTTGGTTAAACAGCATGACTCATACCTGTTAGTATCATCGGACTGTTTGGGTGTACGTTTTGTGATATCCGAAAACCTCAAGACCCTAGCAACTTTTTAGGAAGTTTCACGTGGCCCCCGGAAATGGAACATACATCTTAGGTTGAGGAAAAGGTTGGAAACATCCTCGCAAAGCCTCTTTTAGCGTTGAACGAAACCTCTACATCATCCAGAGATTGGTCAAGCCCTCGCCTCTCGTTGATTCATCGGCGATTACATTGGTGCTGTGTAGAAATCATGTTAGTCGCAGTTAAAGCTAGCATAACCGCCGAGATCTCATTAATCACTCGTTGCCTCTGCAGTTACTCGCCTCGCTCGCCTCTTTCTGATTTTTATTTCCTTCCCGAAAATAGCCGCTGAAATAGCAAAATCCCATCGAAAACCTCTAGCTTCATTGTATTACCCTTGCCTCCTATTCTTCTTTCTTCCCTTCCTCGATAGTAGTTAACCGTAGTGCTATACGAGAGCTTCGTTGGGCGGTCCAGCAACATGTTCGTCGTATATGTAACACCTTTGAAACACTTCAATGCTATGCATTTGGTACCTTCCCTTTTCCTAAGTACCTACGACGTGTTTCTCATAAAATCGGAGCATCTGAGCCATGTTAGCACGAGTGCGGAGAAGTTAATGGTTTGAGCAACGGGTAAACAACCATCTGCGGGCACCTCTCGTACATAGTCTCAGTGTCGTGCTTAGTCCATTTGTCAGTATTCCAAGTAACATAACATATCAGCCGTCCAGCGACGTCCTTGTGCAAATCATCAATTGTTTTGATCTCTTTCTCCCATGACCCCAAAGGAGGTCTCCATCCCTTCGGACTATCTCCCATAGGCCTTTCTTCTTTTATAGGAATTCTTGCATGCTTCTCATAATATCGGAGTATCTGAACCATGTTAGCACGAATACTGACAAGCCAGCGGTTTGAGCAACGGGTGGACAACCATTTGTGGGCACCTCTCATAGATGGTCTTCGTGCCGTGCTTAGTCTTTTTGCCATTTTCCCAGGTAACATAAAATATCAGGCGTCCAGCGTCCTTGTCACAACCGTCAATCGTTTTAACCTCACACAGCTCCGAAAGAGAACTCCATTCCTCCGCTGTCATTGGCCATGTCCCATCAGTACCACACTGCTTGCTCCTTTTTGTTTGCCGCCGCTTGCCTGCTGTACCAGAAGTGCTGTCTGCCTTCGGTAAACGCTTCTTGGTCTTGGCCTCGCGGTGTGATTCCTTGAAGATCCTGTGCTTCCCATCTATAGCATTAAAATACTCTGCAAGAATATCCTTGCCGGTGCCCCTTTCAGAACACATCACTAAGAATATTCAAGCTCAAAACGGGGATGCCGTGTACATACCTGAAGTGTTCTTTAGGTTCCCAAGTGTTATCTTTGTGGCTATAGTCTCTCCATTTAACCAGAAACCACACTTTGCCCTGTAAAGATGTGAGTCATGAACGCAACTACCGCCAAATTTGGAATCGCGATTACGTCTTTCCTCTTCTCGTGTTTCAAGATCTTCTCGACTTCAAAGCTGAGATTCGTAAGTATCAAGTGAAATTTATGGCAGAAGAACAGCTTACATGCCACGCCCACCTTCGCTATTAGATTGCTCTCCATCCGATTCCTCAATCAGCAGTTCCCTTCTCACCCGGCTTGATCTTGTGGGCCTAAGAGCGCAGGCAGGAGGTTGGTTGGGGCAAGTGTTGCCAGGAGCTATGGAATGTTAGCTCGCTGTTTGTCTGACACGCGTCAAGGTGATGCGCTGTGCCTCTTTTTCTTGTAGTGGAAGATTTCGGAGGGGTCAATTAAGACGACGTTATGAGATAGAATTATACCTGATTTCATCGTAAAAATGTATGGATTTGCAGTTTGTTACTCCGGAATTCGATTTGATCGTGTCTGGCGCGCGGTTATTATACTGTCGCGAAAAGGCAAACTCCTGCAGCCAGGATCAGGCTTTTGAACATCTGGAAAAGAATACAAAAATGAAAAAGGGGAAATGTAGGTTTTCATGCTGCTTTCTATGAGCCTCATTTCAACATCATCTCAGCGCCGAAGCTCAACGATAGCTGTCCAAAATAAGCCTTTAGAGTTTTGACTCAAAGACACCCTGGTCTGTCCGATATGAAATACCGACGCGTTTCACTTTCGTCCAGATTGAGAATTTGCCGAATTATCCACTCTAAGTTTCAATTTTCGCCCAGCCGAAATGATACAGAGCCGGTCGACATCGGTTATCCATCCAGCACCTTCAATTCCACCCATCTCGTTGCTTCGCCTCGGTCTTGTTTTCTTCGCATCACGACGACCATCAGGTCGCTATGGAACAGGATGCTGTACAAACCGTCTCGCGCCTTGAGCATCAAAGCCTGTATTGCCAATGAGGCGCAAATTAAATCATCTGCTAAAAACGCGCTTCTACTCCGCCATCTAGATAAAAACTCCCTCAATCAAAACCGTTTCCCTCTTGCTTCTCATGAAAGACCACCTACAAGCATTCAGTAACCAAGCGCAACAGTTTTGCAACTGACCTGGAACATTCGGCTCAGAAAGGACCCAGGATCAATTCACATCACCCGACCTCATGTCGCGAATTTATCGAATGCACCGAGCGTCACACAATCATGAACTCTGGCTCTTTGGATTCATATTGGGAGTCATGAATAGAAGCCCTGCTCTTCTTGCGCGATTGCTACAGCATCAAGTATTGCACCTTTCAATCTGACAATGACCCTTATTGATTAAATAAAGGTCTAATTTGCCGCCATAAGGACGTTTTGTACACTGTGTACAGTCATTTACATGACTGATATCACGCAAATCAATGTACTCAACTGACGACGTTCAGTGGCAGTACTTATGACTCGCACTGTCACTTTATCTCCCCTACTCCAGGTTCGTGGCCCAAACCACCAGGCAGCAGCGGTACCTCTAGGTACTGCATTTGCTTAGCCGGAAATTGCTTCCCCACCCATAAGGCGGCCAAATTGTCACAAGCCGCTTGCTTATGAGGTAGAGCCATGTACCCCTATGACCTACCCTAGACATTACAATGAAAGTGCAAGTGCTCAACACCGCAACTCTCCCCTGTAAAAATTCTTTCTTGGCACGCACTGTTAGTGCGGTGCTAGGAGCGGGATTTTCTACGGGCCATGCGACTACACAAAACTGCGGGGATGCTATCGGCTCCCTAACAGCAGCTTTCAGAGAAGGAATTTTGGAGAGTTCGCCTTCTCTGACAACAACTTTGTCGGATCTAATGGCGGCACCCCAGAACCAGAACGCCTTAGATATCGGAGGACGATGCCCATGGGCATCGGTAGCGACATCCTCCCGATCAACGACGCCGATTGCGATGGGTTTTTCTCCTTTGAAGGCAAGCCGCACCGCCGGCCTCTGATCCCTTCCCAAGGTTTTTCCCTGCCGCCACGACAGTCGACTACGAGCTACAACTTGGTTACTGGAGATTGTGGACTGCATCAGCAGATGTAGCGATGCGTGAGAGAATTCTGGTCGGTGGAAAAATTTGACAGATTGCCCCCGAACCCGCTGACGGGTGACGGGCTTGACAAAAACAGCGCCTTTTGTGCCTTGGTATGCTGGATGGTGAAGGAAGCGGGGTATCCTGTACCTAGCTAGCTCAGCACGTCTTTTGCTCCAGTAGGAGATTTGGCTTCGTTACAGCCACCCAGACGAAAAATATACACATAACATAGTGCTCAACACCGTAGCGATTCTGCCGTGCAGCTGGGGTACATTCTTTTGCCCTCTCAATGCACTTAAGAATACTGGGAACCAGAAAACGCCGAAACCTACCATAATGCCTTCTTGCCATCTCACGTGCTGCCTGAGTTTAGTCTCACCCATGATGTCAGGGTACTAGCCCGTTGCAATTGGCCTGGTGACTCTGTAGAGCTATCCGTGCTGCTAAAATTAATTTGCCCCACTTCCTGGTCCCAGATCAGCCTTTCCTATGACGAAGGCAGAATCTCACGTGAACTCGCGTGAACTCGCTAATCGTGGTTAAGTTTCTAGTGGCGACCACGCGGTCTTTCTCTACCCCGCGACGCGTGCAAGGGTTGAGGAAGCAACTTGAAAAGGGGCGTGCCCTCCCCCCTTCCGACAGGTAGTCCCAATGCCAGTTCTTCCTGCCCCTTCATTACTTTCTCAACTTTCTATCACTATTATGAATACTTACAGGGTCTGGGTCGTTTAACAGTCTTTGTATCTTTTTTCATTATGCCCCTTATCGGGGACGTACCCGCTGTCTCCATCGATCGTCATACAATCTATTCAAGGTACTCAAAGCCTTGGTTTTCCTGCTACGACGACATTTTCCTCGAATAGTAGTTTCACCATACAGCTCAGAGGTTGAGTAGACATGGCCACTTCACAGTCTTCTACACCAATAAATACTCGGCAAAAAATCAATCGGCGCGAACGGCGTCCGTCTCGCGTCTTCCCACCAGACAAGAACTCTCTTTACGATATCCTTCGCCAACACGCCTGTGAATCCCTCTTCGTACTGCCAATTTGCTGGACCGATTCACACTCTCTTTATCTCGGCGTGGAATGGAGAGAACTACCGCCATGCGATACACCTCGGCCTCCAAATTCTCCAGGCACACCGTCGCGAGGGCACCTCAACCCGTCGAGCACTATCAACAGACTAATAGCAGCACTCGACCAGATTCTTGAGCCCGACCTACTGCCCTCTAAAAAAACCCTCGCTGCTATTGAGACAGTTCTCGGGGTTCTATGGCGTACACCCTTCAGCGAGCCGTGCAAGTCACCCAAGCTGCATTTATACTTCGGCAGTCGTGTTTACCGTGGTGCTGTGGGCGCGCAGTTTATGTGGAATCTCACTTCTAAGGAGACAGCTTCTTCCTCTTCTTCGTCCAGATCAGCTTCCACGGTACCCTCGGTGCCCATTGATGTCTTAAAACAATCTTCCCCCAACCAAAGCCATTTTGCTCCGTCCATAATCTGCTACGTCGGCAAACCTCAGGTAGCGTCAGCCCGAAGAAAATGTTTTAGAGTCAAGCCAGACTCTCGCGGGTCGTATGATGAACGTGTGCTTCGCCTCCAGGAACGAAGACGTCGCAAAATAGATCCTTCGAACTCGGACAAAGATGCCTATTTTATAGCTGTTTTTCTCGCTATGGCTCAGAAGCACTTCTACCCTACTCCATCAATCAGTGGCAGGTGCGACTCGCAGATGCCGAAACATCGAAGCATTCCACCGCGCCCTGACTTTCACGACCTAAAGTTAAGGATCCTTACCCACGATGTTGATAAAAAGGAATTCATTGTCTACACTGGATATCTAACAAGGGGATTCTTGCAAAAGTTCCACAACCCCTCCAAGACTCCGGCCGACGATGACGATGCTGTTGTGTCTGGTCTCAAGATTGAATACACAAGAGTTCCCATTTGGCCAATCCTAGGTCTGCGCGAGAGACTTGGCAAAGCTTTGGGTCCAGACATTGTCGGAAACTTCAATCCAGACGAGATGGAAACATGGGAGACAGGCCCCGAGACAGAACCCGAGACAGAACCTGAGACAGAACCCGAGACAGACCCTGAGAAACAAAATGGCAAGAGGCGCAGGCCAAGTATTCCACCACAAGCCGTACAGAAAGAGACAGCAAAGCGAAACAAGCGATGAAAGAAAATGTATACATACATGTTGGTGAAGTGAAATGATAAATAGTCGACGGAATTTACGAAACTGATCGGGCCGAGCCTAACGACGAAAGGCAAATGATTGATTTTTCCAAGGATGGTTAAGTCCAGCGTGGAATGAACGGAGACGAGCTCGCCAAGGGACAGCACTTTGGCGGTTTGTGGCAGACTGCTGGCTGGTTTTCAACCCAGATAGCGCTTACGAAGGGCCAGAAATTGTCATTTTCAATGCATTAGAAATGGTTCTCTCTGCCTAAAGTGTATAAAGAATATGGCATGATTATTGATACATTACCTTGATATGTCTCGGTGAGATATCAGACATGGTTAACATGCACACTTAGCACCAGACGTCTCGGTGACTCGATAGGCCTTGAGTATTTGGTAGTAGGTAATTGCATTGGGAACCCCCCTCACCGATTGAGTTTCTATCATCTGCTAATGTTGGTAATGCACCCCTACCGAAACCCTGTATTCCGTTGACTCAGGTACGATAGGTTTGAATGATAACTAAACGTAAAAGCTGCCAAGCGGCTCAAAAATAGAGAACTGGATGAGGAAAATTTCCTGCAACTTCCGACAATGAGTGCCGTTTTATGGTCGAACCAACTCGGCTCTCCTTACCAATAACGCGCGTCCAGCCCGAGAAAACAGATCCACAGGAAGCCGAGCTGACCGGCGCTCAAACGGGCCCAGGCCCGCCTTTTTCCCACCTTGCGGAATCAGAGTGATAAGCAAGAATACCCAGAAATTTATTCAATGGCCGGCCAACATTATATTTGGCCCAGAAGTTCGCCCAACTAGTTCGTGTACGAAACCTTCATCTACATGGCAAGCAAAGACGTGTGGACAAACTCGGATCTGGCGAGGGGCCATGTGGGGGAGCAAGGCTCCTGTGTTTTGACTTCAAGGAAGATGTAGTGGACTAAAAGCTTGAAGTTTGTACTTCGCCGAATTGCCCCACCGATGGTGTTCATATTGGAAAGAATGATGAGAATTCATGCAAAAGATAAATAACCTACGTCTAGACCTGCTTGAAGGAAGCAAGGAATGACACACTTGCTCTTTTCAATCCCTCCCAATCAGATCCTTCTCCTCCTCCTCCTCCTCCTCCTCCTCCACATGATGATCAAATCGTCGTTCAGCCCTCTCTTCTTCAAGCATCTTTCCCATCGCTATGACTACCAACTCAGGGAACAACTCCGGTTCTTTAAGCATACGCATTCCAGCCTCGAGACGTGGGTCTAATCTCGCAAAGAATTTACATGTCCTTTTCCAGGAACGTAAACGGCAATGGTGATCCGCAAAATCTGCAAGTCGCTTCGAGGTCTGCCGCGTTAGGTTGCACTCACTGATGGCCTTGTCAAGCCATTCTCCCTTTTCCGGATTGAACAGTTCTTTTGAATTTCCAAGGAAGTGGAGAATCCGTTCCTGTTCGGGGCTTGGCTGCTTTTGCAGCAAATCATTTGCAAGCTCGATGACCTCAACCTTTGCCCAACACACCAAGATGAGATGGATAAACTGCTTTTGTTCAGGCGTGAGACCATTGGCCACCGCATTCAGCATTTGATGACGGAGAGACGGTCTCTTTGAATCGACAAAGAACAGCGGGGCTCCATTTGTGGCGAGTATTCGACCGAGCATGGCCAATCTATGCTGGCCATAATACCGTCTTTTACGGGACGCGAGGAACCAGATGAGCTTCAACATCTCCGTTTCTGCATCCTCAAGTTGGGGTTGTATGTCGAAAAACCCCAAGTTGTCAAGTGAGGGCATACTGCAATCATTGGTGTAGGAATCATCTCCACCATCATCTTCAGACCCATCTTCAGATCCATCTTCAGACCCATCTTCAGACCCATCTTCAGACCCATCTTCAGACCCATCTTCAGACCCATCTTCAGACCCATCTTCAGACCCATCTTCAGACCCATCTTCAGACCCATCTTCAGACTCAGTTTCCATTTCATCGCTCTCCGTTTCGGTGTCGGAACCGTCTTCACGCTTCAGATAAAGCCATGGGATTTGAGCGTCGAGAACGAGCAAGCAGAGTCCCATGGCCTCCCCAGGGCGGTTTCCCAAATACTTCAGAGCTTCGAAGATATCCCAAGGATCTTTTAGGCTTTGCATAATGCTGAATTGAAGCGATGAGCCATAACTCAGCAGTAGGGCCCTCCACAACTTCGACGTGAATCCCAATGCAATGATACCCTTGTCGTCTAATGCATCAATTATTTGGGTTCGGATTTCTTTTGGGAGTGAACATAGATCCATTCGATAAAGGGATAAATGAATGAGAATAGAGGGCGAAAGTCTGTTATGGATGGAGGAGATGAAGAAGAGCAGATAGTTGCGAGCTTCGGTCAATAAACTGGCTGGGCACACAGTGGTTCCACTTTTGAACTCGGGTTTCAAAATTTCTCGTTTTTTTTGCTGCTGTGCAGGGGTTGCTTTTTGAATTCGGCTCGAGATCCAATAAGATGGCTTGAGACTCACATCCTTTGGCCAAGCGACTTATGTTTTTTGCTGAACCGACTACGCCTACAGACCAATCAAGCGGCGCCAAGAGAATCATCTTCCCAAACCAGTGAATCGGGCTCGAGCGTTTGATGAATATTTGGGTCAACGCTCCTAATAATTCAAGTCGACTTGTTCAATTCAAGCCTAATCCCCTGACTTGCAAATCAGGAAAAAAGGCCACAAGTCGAGTCTATCTAAGTCCTGACTTACAAGCCAGCAAGTCAGCATAGTAAAATTAGTAATATATAGGTATCTTTTACCTCTTTTTTCAAGTAAATTCTAAAGACCTAGGGTAAGTCTTTTCATCTTATCTCGCCTAATTAGGCTAGTGCTGTGATTTGCAAATCGAGTTACTCAATTCAATTCCGATTGGCTAGACTAAGTCCAGCTCAAGTCCACCCCCCACAAGTCATGCCAATCAAAAACCTAGTTTAAATTAAGTTATTGGTAGCGTTGCTTTGGGTCAATGCTTACCCTGACCAGGATGGGTCACAGAACGCTAACCGGAAATAACAAGAAGGTCGGCGGTCTAGACATTCATGACGTAACATATGATCACAACTGTAAAACAAAGGTAACGTGCACGATAGGTGCAAGCGATCGCGACACCTCGGCAGCAGTTGGGACAAGGCACTATCCAGGAGATCTACAAGCATGTCTAACGCCTTGAAAAGGACGGTAATGCCATCAGGATGCAATAGATATGGTCCACGGACGAGTCCTTCACACTAGGCGCAGAAGCAAAGGCAGAAGCGCGTAAGGCGACACGCATCGACAAGGCGCTGCCCGGCAAGCACATGCGCATGCTATACGATGACCTCACGGGACGCGAGTCCGACATCTTAGTGTAACTACGAACGGGGATAGCACGGGTCAACAGGTAGCTGTACAGAATATGCACAGCAGGGACAGATATGTGTGACAGCAGCAGTCATACGGTTACCAGATCGCCTGGCCCTGACGGCATCCGTCTACGTGCCGGGGAGAGACCCTTAGGCTCTACAGGACTTATACGCCAAAGTTCATCCAGCTATTAAAGACGCAAGACGAAGACCAGGAAGAGCGGTGGATGTAGGACGGACGCCCTACGGTCGATGGTCCTCTTGGACTGACCAAGAAACACCACCGGTCCTCAAGGGATCGACCATTTTACATTCACGGTCCAGTAAAGATCACTCTGGTATAAAGACCACATTCGTTAGCACTTTCATAGGTCTTAGCTCACGAGCTATCAATAAGTCTTCTTTATAGCTTTTAAAGTTTACAGCTATATAAGATTTCTTTTAAAAGTCTAGAAAAATTAATATAGCTTATTTTAAGCCTTAAATATAAGTTATTAAAATCTTAGCTATTTTAAGTTTAATTTGAATTGTTACGAATTATTTAAAAAACTGCCTTTAAGGTGAACAGTGGGGTGCCTCGCTCGCTTGTCTGTCTCGCTCGCTTATCGTGTACGTTATATAGGACTTGTTTTTAAAAACTTAGGAGATTAACATAGCTTATTTTAAGACCTATATACAGTATAAGCCATTAAAATCCCGGCCATTTTAAGCTTAATCTTGATTTTTAAGAATTACTTAAAAAACATAGTTTTCAAGGTGAAAAGTAGGTTGATCCACTTGCTTGTCTGATCCACTCGTACGTTAACGAGATTTAATTAGCTTACAACAATCAACTCTAGTAGAGCGGGGCAAGAAAAATCAATTCTACTATTAATTGATTTTGTCATGACTACCTACAAAAGGTGCTTGCGTTCGCTTATCTATTGCATATGATTACTGTATACGCCAACTGTTTTTAGGTAGCTGTATTCAAAACACCTCCGTATGGGGCTCGGAATAAGTCAATTTTCCGAGAGAGCACGGACTTTTTATCTTGGGGGCCACTTGACATTTTCCCTGCTTCCTACCTCACTTGATTTACCTACCACGTTCAAACTTTATTCACCTATCCACCTTCATCTTTCATTACGATTGGGCCTTCTCAAGCATTTAGTTCTCTCTTTAATATTCAATTCGCGGAAGCATCCCGCACCATAACCGAGCGAATGACGTCACTTCTTGTCAGTAATCCTCACCTTTCGGCGATCAGACAAAATGCCATCAATGATGCGAGGGAGATGCAAAACTCTGTCGTACAGGATTGTGCTGGTACCGGGAAAGAGCCACCGTCCTATTCTCTCTTAGAACTTATTGGCAAGGGGAGTTTCGGCCGTGTCTACAAAGCGTGCAGCACCAAGTCAGATCAACTCGTTGCCGTCAAGATCATCAACATTGATAACGGAGATGCCCTCGATCCCAGCGCAGATACATTTGGTGATATCCTGAAAGAGGTCGAAACACTAAAGCTCCTTGGCAGCAGTGGCGCAAAAAATATCAATACTGTGGTAGATGTCCTTCTTGTTCGCCATACTATATGGATGGTCACCGAGTATTGCGCCGGCGGGAGTGTTTCAACTTTAATGAAACCGAGAGGTTATCTGCCAGAACAATGGATTATTCCTATCTTGCGCGAGGTCGCGGAAGCTATTCACTGGGTTCATGGGCAAGGCATTATCCACCGGGACATCAAGTGCGCGAATGTCCTCATCGCGGAAGCCGGCGGCGTACAGCTTTGTGACTTTGGAGTGGCTGGTATTGTGGAGACTAAATTCGACAAGAGAAGCACTGTGACAGGATCCTTACACTGGATGGCACCCGAACTCTTTAATTCAAACGTGCGGTATGGTTCTGAGGTTGATATTTGGGCGTTTGGATCAATGGCTTACGAGGTTGCTTCTGGGTTACCGCCCAATGCCAACTTCCGAGACATCTCTCGGTTTGGCACGTACTTGAAACAACACTGTCCTCGCCTCGAAGGCGATCAGTATTCACAAGGGTTAAAAGATTTGATTGCCTATTGCCTGGTGGAAGACATTGCCCAGCGACCCTCCATTGAGGAAATCCAACGACATCCTTACATCTTCAATACTGATGTTGACTATCCAACTGCATCGCTGTCGAGGCTTGTGTACGCTTACAGGATCTGGGAAGCTAAAGGAGGAAGCCGTACATCGCTCTTTTCTCCCGGCGGGGCGCAAAGAGAATCTAGTCCGCCGTCGTCCCTGGCCTCCCATGATGAATGGAATTTCAGCACTATGGATGACCTGGATCAGCTGATGGTTCCGGATTCTTCTCAGCCCATATTGGAGCTCTACAATACTACCGTCGACACACAGTCTCAGGTATCAAGACCTCAACCACGCCGTCGTCGGCAGCCACCAACAAATATGAATATGCCTCTGGTTCCCCTCGAGAAGGCATTTGACCCAAATACTATTTCCAATTACCAGGACAATATCCGTTCTTTCTACTTCCCACAGAGGCCACTATTGACGTCGGACCTTCCTCTTCGCGACCATTCAGAACCTCTGGATGTTCGAGAATCGTTGATTGATTTAGATGCTGCGTTAGGCGACAGCTTGTCCCTATCTCCAGACCTATCAACTATCAAACCCGGAATTAGGCCCGTCTCAAATGACTCAACCGATGCAGATCGCCGCCGGACCCTAGATTGGGCTTTCCCTGTAGACCTATCTACTTCAGCAAACCGGCATGGTGGGCTTGAACCTGTGAGAAGTGACGAAGAATTCACTATAGTTCAAGCTCAGAGAGACCTAGTCGCCGGAATCCCTATGGAGCCCACAACCTCCGAAAACCGTGCGTCTACTTTGAGTCTTATTGATCTCGATGCCAGTATGCCCGACAGTTTGGGAGAGACCGCTCGCCCTTCTACGGCGATTTCAGATGCTGTTTCATCTACGTCGGAGATGTGTCATACGCCATTCGAGCTTGAACGACATACATTTGAGTCAATTTCACATCCATCAGCTGCCCGGGAGCCATCCATTTACGTTGACGCAGGTGATTTTGACAGCACAGCTCTCTACTTAGCAGTCGATCCCAATCAGACTATGCTGCATAGCACTGGACGAACTAATCAGAAAAGTCTGTCAACTGCCCATAGTGAGGATGAAGAGATTTATCATCCGCTTGGGCATGACTTTAACAATGGGACGAATGGGAACCAGATGATATCTCTACCGCCGCTTCCGAATCCGCCAGCAATAGAAGTGATGCAAGGAATCTCATCTGTAGAAGATGTCAAAGACGAGTTGTTGCGGTTGGTGTCTAGTTTCAAGAGTCATTTGGACTTGGGGAATCAGATGCTGGAGACCCTCCCCGTGCGCCAGAGACACGTTGTTCCAAGAGAGTCGTCCCCTTAGTGGATTATAGTTTTAAGATGCTGCTATTGATCCCGGATAGTATGATTGTAGGATGGACTGAAGTAGGCGACGATACTCAAGGCCGTTAGCATACATACAACGAATGTGTCATGATTTATGTGGATGCGGATCATTTCGAATAGAGACGTTTACGATAATATAGTCTTCTTCTATTCTACCACCATTGAATCTCACTTACCTTGGTTTCATTTTGTGTTGGTGGGAAGAGAAGGTTCTGAAGGTGTACAGACAAACAGCCAAGATCATATGAGCGTTTGGTTTTCTATATAGGGAGTGACAGTATTTGAATTTTCTTACTCATATGTAGTCTACTGATCGTCTCGTCAGCAGAATGCTGGCCATAACTTCATTGCGCTCTTGTATAATTGGCGTTATGCCGGTTGTTAAAGCGCCGAATATCGACGTATTAACTGTCCCTTGACCTTCGTTAACCAGATATGTTCACACGCTCCGGGCGAACTGAACAGGGGACCTGCCTCAACAAGTTCCGATTAAGGTAACCACTGCAGGCAGTGTAGTGATTGGCAAACGAGGCAGGCACATCGAAGACTCTGTGGTTCATCTGAAAAGGTTGGCTTATACCGATGAATAGATCAGGTGTATTTATTGTAAAGATTCTTGGTTTCTACATAAATGCAGAAATAATAAATCTTGCTATTTCTTAACAAAACGAATGTGGTAGCACGATAACGACAGGCAATATAACAAACACCAATAACAAACTCTCTCCACTCTGGCGATGTATTTAAACCTCCCAAAGAACAAGACCTCCCAGGTTTGACAAATAGGCTCTTTTGCGTTGGCAATGATGACCATGGCGGGCAGGCAGTGTTGCCCTTTCAGCTTTCAAATGTCAATGCTTGATACTTATAACTAAAGTCACTAGACTTACCGCTTCACAGCCTAGCATGAAGGACATTTTCCAGGGAGAATCCTGCACTGGCTGGTATCTGTGATTAAAGGATCACATCGCTTTTTGGTGCCTGCATCGACACCCAAGCAGAGGTCGTAGTAAGGTTCACCATCCGCTCTTGAATGACCGCAGTCACGGTACACCTTGGTTGGAACAATGTATTTGCACATGGTTACAACAGAATAATAATGGATAATAATTGCTGGGGAAGTATGGCTAAGAGTGGTCTCGGTGCTTGATGTTAAGGCAAATACGCATTGTCTTTGGGTTGACATTCGTCCTTATATAGCTAACATCATTTACGACTAACCGGCCCTCGACAGGCAGCAATCGCAAATGATCCATACAGGCGCTCACTGACCTGGGAGTTTTTACACTTTCAAGAATAGCCGGAAGCCGTCCGTCCAGTGGTTTGCGAAGAAGTCAAGCGTGCAGCAGCGACATTTGCATGTTGGTAGCATTAGTACTGTATCTCTCGATTTGTGTGTGAACTTCTTACCAGGTGACAGCAGGTTGCAGCCAATTAGAATGTCCTATGTTAAGAATACCAACTATTCCACTTACCCAATTCAGCCTTGACCGAAAGCCCTCGCATATCCTGCAAAAACCTCCCGCTTTCTATTGGCTTAAAGATCGCGCCGTTTGTGTGATTGTTGGTGATGAAAACTAATTCACGTCCACGCCTTGTTGGTAACCTCCTGCCAGCCACCTGTCAACTGATCAGAGTAATAACATTGGCCACTTGGTAAGGAACCTAGCATTACATGTAACGTCTCTCCTCCTCCCATCCAACGGAACCGACCTCTCCCCCCCGGTATGTGTATATGATGGCACTTGCATGATTCCACCATGCTACACAGGTGCTTAACTCACTGATACTATCAAAGATAGTCTACAGGGCGCCTGGAAATTTGTTCTCAAACAGGCCAACATTACATGTGGTCCAGCGAGTTCATGTACGAACGCTTCATCTGTGTGGCAAGGTGTATGGACATACCCGGATCTTGCGAGGGGGCATAGATTTCTGCCAATCGGATTCTGTCAGGCAAACCGGAACACGCAGCGCTGACCTGTCGGCTTGTTCCCGTCCACCAACTCGGTCACTGCAAGTCAGGCTCGGAAAGGAAAAGTTCATCTGCCTCACGTCCTAGTTGGGTGGGTCCGGTGGCGCTTCCTCTTCCCAAGTATTTTTCCTCATCCCTTCGGGGGTCTTTTGCCATTGCGTCAGTTCAAGCTTTACTCGGAAAGAAATCATATGCCACATCTAGCCCATGGAGGCTAATACTACGGCTTCAGGCCAGCTGTAGCCTTCAAAGAGCCTCATTTTCTTCGTTCAGTATCTTCCATACGTACTGTAGTATGTAGCAAAAGAAGATTACTTTTACCTTCACGCTGGAATTCACAGTTTACCCTCATGCGTTAAGGAATCGGTAGCTGATGGACAGAGATCGCGCCTGGAAACTAGGTCTATGTGGCAACCGAGGAGATAGAGCAGGATGAATTGTATCTTTGAGGCGTTTTTTTACCTATTACCGAAAGCTAAGAAGGCGCTGAAGACGACTCCGCCGGTTCTCCGTTCGACTACTGACTGCGGCATCTGCTGCTGCATGCTGTCAGCATTTGCTCGTGCTATCTATTGATATCGTAGCCTCGATGAATCGTTCTAGGCACAGCGAACTGCTTGTTATAACTTCCAGATGCATTGTATAGAAAAGAATGAAGTTGGTGGTCCACTCACACACTCTTTTCGAGGTGGAAGGATCGTTTTCAGAACCAGGATGGCCACCTTCGGGATTAATCCAGGCCATAGTCAGCCTGGAGGGCGAAGTAGTGGCTGTGTGTTAGATGAGTAAAATGAGTCACATATAATCTAAAGTTCGTTTGTGGACCACGAATAAAGGCCTTGCGACGAAGCATCTTCTCCCTCATTGGCGAATAAATAACCGAGAGGTTGAGGATTGAGCACGAAGTCCTTCGGTGCCGAAGAAGACATTGATTTGGCCGTCAAAGCAGTCATCATCACTTTAGGTTGTAAGTACTTGGGGGAGTAAATATCGAAGAAATTAAAACTGTACAGCGAATAATAGAGGAGTAGGAGAATTTAAAATAAACTTGAAGATGATCAACATGTAACGCCGCAGACTGGTTTCTGCCACACATCTGGCTATATATACTGTCGCGATTCTACAGTATAACCTTCCTAACCAAAGGCACTCGTTGACTTGTGTTGCTCCCAATAATCCATTCATATTGATCTGTCGGCTGCCTCCAGACAGACTATTGTTTATCTATAACAGTAGCCTATTCGTTAGATGAGTGAAAGTAAATCGTGGAGTCTCTCTGGGTTCTCGGTCGCTTGCTCATTGTTGTGGGGTGAGAGTAGCAGTCCTGCTAGATGTTTTTTTGACTCTTGCTTTTTCATGACGTTCTGTGCTCTTGTTAGAGATGTCCGGCTGATGGCAAGGTAGTATACCTCTTCAAATGAGTCGCTCACGAAGAATCGCACAGTAGTCACCTCCCGTTCCTGTCCTATGCGGTGAATACGCGCGAGGGCCTGCTCCTCCACGCTCGGGTTCCTAGAGAGTTAGTTACCCATGAATCAAGCAATAGCTGAAAGCCCTACCATTGTGGCTCCATGATGTAAGCTCTACTTGCTGCCGTCAAGGTAAGGCTAGAAGCTGTCAGCAGTCGATCGTGCATGAGGCTAGCCATTTGCTTACCCATTCGCACCGCAAGCCAAAGTCAAGAGCAAGACACGAATAGAACTATGTTCTCGGAACTGTTTAATAACCTGCATTCGATCCTTTGGTGGTACACCCCCATCAAATCGAATACTCTGGATGCCTGACTGACTAAGACCATTTTCGATAAGCTCGAGGGTCCGCGTCCATTCTGAAAACACAATACTAAGACAAGTCAGCTACTTTGGATTGCTGTAAAGTGAGGCCAGACTGGGATCATACCACTTTTCGCTGACCTCACGAGCCTTGATGTCTGTGATCAGGGCTACTACCTTTGATGGCAGGCCCTTGTTTGTCTGTGGCAGCACGCCCGGCAAACTCGACTCAAGCTGCGTCTTGAAAATACTTTGCACAACGGTTTCCCCGTTCTCACATTCTGAACTTTGTTGTCCCATGGTATGCCCTGGCTCATAGTGCGATCCTAAAGAACACACTCGCCGTAGGGATATTATCTTCTGGAAAACGTTGTTTTTGGCTCTTTTCTGGAGAAGATTGTGATCCTTCTTCACGTCCTCGAAAATACGGCATCGAATCTGGTTATATACAGCCCGCTCTTCGGGATCGAGGTTGACAGCATATCGTATATCTTCTCTGGGCGGAAGCCTGATCGCTGCCTTGCTCCGCCTAAGCATTAGGCATCTCAACAACAACCTCAGTCTCCGAATAGCCTCTTCGGGCTGTCTCTCCTTCCATAGACGAGATACATCAACATCGAAACATTTCCGATCAGTGTAAGGGTGTGCTCTGATGAATGTGAAGAGTGTCGCAAGATCATCGAGTCTGTTCTGAATAGGAGTGCCGGTGACAGCCCAGTAAGATCTGGCTTCGAGTGCGCAAACAGCTCGAGAAACTTTCGAGCTTTTGTTACGGACCGTATGAGCTAGTTTTGTCAGCCTAACTAGTCATCATGAACATGCCCAGTCAACTCTACCTTCGTCAAGAATGATCCTCCTCCACCGGACAGAGAACATGGTATTACTCTGAGAATCCCTTGGCCGACTCCATTCGGCAGCAATGGTTTGGTATGTTGTCAAAACTATACCGCAACTCTCGAGCTGCGCTTTAGATAATAGCCGACCGTTTCCATGATACAAATAGACACGCAGACCGTCTTCGACATGCCTATTGCAATATTAGCGTGGAGTTTTAGGGCGGGTGTGACCACGAACTCAGAGAGCTGCTCCTTCCAGGTCCCCATTACTACATAATATTAGTCTAATTGCTGAGAAATAGAGTCCGAGGACGATTCCTTACAAGATGGAGGAACAACAATAAGAGTAGACAGAACGCTTGTTGGGACGTTTTCGCTAGTATCCACTTCATTCGACTTACTTTGCAAGTCTGTTGCAACTAATGCCATCATTGCCAAGGTCTTCCCAAAACCCATGGGATCAGCTAAGATGTCTCCATAGCATTGAATGGGCTCTTCAGACTGAGAAGTATTGGAGACTCTGTTTACAAACCTGGGCCGGCACCTAATTAGCGGGAGGTGTAGGTAACATCAGCATCAACTCACAATCGTCCCTGTTCTGTGTCCGCAATCTCCCAAACGCCTGGTTCTTTATCAGAGAACCCCCATCCTTCTTCGCGCTTCAGCATAAACGTAAGAGCTTGCTTCTGATGTCTAATACCTCGTTAGATACAAGTCCCGTACGATATGTACGCTAATCCTTGCCTTTTCAGTGGTGTCCTGATGAACTCGGGCTGGGTCAGCCTTCCTCCCAGATCCATCATGGCATATTAGCTCATCTAGAAAGTCGGGCTGCCCAAAGATGTCCTCTACAGGTAGAGCCTTCAAAGTTGAAGTAGCTTTCTCTCTGACAGGATTCTGCAACAAGTTCGCGCCATGGTTGGTATCTGGAATAGCTTTTAGAGAAAAAGAGACGAGAACATGAACTGGGGTGAGTTACGATTGGAAATCGCAGGCAACGGAAAACTCGAGAATTGCTGGCTGACGGCGGAGGAAGACATGCCAGTGAAAGAGTAGTCCAACCAGCCGTGAGCAGAGCATGGAAAGACATGAAAACATGCGCCCACTGGCGTGGTACTGTAGCATCTGGCAAAGGATAGATCCAACGAGCTATAAAAGGGGGCGTTCTGGGGTGCAAAGTGAGCGTTGCCGTATGGTGTTGAAGGGACCAGTTGGTTCGTGTCTGTTGCATCAATAAACTGGCTTGGAATTACCGTAGTGGGAAAATATAACGTCTGGCCTTGTGGAATACCACCATTAGTGAACATGGAAGATCCGTTGGCATGGAAAACAGGCATCTCTTGGGATGAATGTAAATACTTCGCCCGCTTCGGGGACGGCCCGCTATATGAATTCATTCGTGTGGTGTAAGATTCTAAGCGAGCAATAAATGACTGGAGATTTCTTCTTTGAGTACTTATAAGTAGGATACAATTGGCCATTTATAGACGCCAACAAAGTTGCTACTTTTCAAGATCGGGCCCCAGACCTGAGAAGGCTGAGCACTGAGCACTGGCCGTCGTGCTCACACAAGGGGCTGATTGATGCGCAAAACATCCTGGACTAGTCACACCGTGCATGTAGAGGTAACTATGTGCTTGAAAAGACCCTACGAGAGAGGAGAGACAATACGGCGTTGACAGTAACGGTTGACTCATGTCAGATCAGGGTAGAGTTGGTGAGCCTTGGCCCCTGTAAGGGATAAATTGCACTGCCAGATTTGCATTGCATGGCAACGGGCGAGGCAGGCTCCAGCGAGCATTTCTCACGCCTGCTTATGGTTAAGTGACAAGCGGCACACGCATGCTCAAATATTGAGCATATAATTTGATCTTGATTGGATGAAACGGTCTCAGCTCGCTTAGATAATTAGAACACGATGCGACTCGGCTCCGTCTATCACGTTCGGACCGGGCGTAAGTGGATTTAGGGCTTAGCGGTGACCCATGGCTAGCCTCCGATTGGCTACATGGTGTTCTCTGTGACATGGCGTGCGTTTGAGTCCCCTGGACAGGTTTATCAATTCGAGTATCCCTCAATGACGCTAGCAGAGGCTTCGAATTGGTTTCCTCACATTGCTCCAATGGCAGTGAACCATGTCACGCCGGCACGTTTTCCCATTGGTCATCCTCTGCGCACCTGAGAGGCCAGTGTGTAAAGCCATTCTTGGGAGGATCAGAAATTTAGATCTTATATATATATAGAAAGTAGCATTTCCATTACATTACATGGGTGACCCTAGAACATAAAGAAGGCTGGTGTAACCTTATACAGGGCTTCTCGATCAGCGCCGCTAAATGTTTGTTGAGAGTTAGGCACGTTGAGCTGAAAGGCGAATGGAATCATCCGGCTCATTCGCTCATTGCGAACAAAAGCAATTTCCTAGACATTAATGGATTCCTTCACGCTTTTTGATGAGGTGAAGCCTGTGTTATAAGCAGTGACCTAAGGAGCGCTTATTGGCCCGGTTGGATAGGTGAGTAGTCTCAGGTCTGTCGAGTCGTCTCCATTTATACTGAAGAAAGGCGTTTACATCACGCTTGGATACTCAACTCACCCGAGAGCATCCTCAAAGCAGATCAATAGTGGCAGGCCGACATATTACGGCGGGAGGCGCTCATGAATATATCCTCACCAGTAGCATAATTTCAATCGCATTAATCAACACATAAATCACTAAGTCAGAATGTTAGAGAATCCCTTTCTCGTAGGCGTAGATTACAAGCTAAGGAGGCATCGTGGTTTCTATATGTGTTTCCGCGCAATTAGCAACAATACCGTATCGACAGGCATGACGAAGACATTCGTCTCGATCCTTGAAGACGTTGCAACCAGCCAGTTTATATAAAATAATCCTAGCCTTTCCTCTGTTGCCTGAGTGAGTCTCAAAGTTAGAGAGCTTCGCATCTTTAGCAAAGACCGTCAAGAACTCCGTAGCCATCGCCAACTACATCATAGAGCTCATTGGCAGATTACGGTTCGCCTGGTAGAAACCAACCTCAAAAGTGAGTATCCATCCTCGATAGGTGACAGCTCTTTCACTAGTGTCTTTGTGTCACTGGAGCAACACCACGGCAATCCCACGCTCGCTTCAATTCACCGTTAAGAGGGCTTATGTGAGGTTGGGTGGAGCTAGGTTGCATGTAAGAGGCAGGCCTACCAAGCGTGGTGTTCCATTGTCTAAGAACTAGTTAGCAGGCTGCTAGATGATATGACAAAAGACTTTAACTTATTGAAATAGTCGCGATGGATTTCATGCGGGTTGGCCAGTCAGCGACATGGCCTGAGGCATCCCAGGGGCTTGCGATCCTTGTGACATCATGACCAGCGACTGGACAGCTGGGGACTCACTTTTGCTGACCAAAGGGCCCGCGAAAATAGGAGGTGTAATGGGGTGATTGGTATAACTGACTTGTCGGGCACCGTGTATATCCAAATGTTGATCAATGGACCCTGTCCGGTGGATTACTGGTTGGAATGAGTCGTTACCTCGAGGAGGGCTTGATTGAGTGGAAGGATGAGGGCTGCCATAGGGAAAGTTGGGTTTCAGGACGAATGGCTTTTGAACATCTGCTGAGAAAGCATCTCGTAGAGCATTGATTTGATTCTCCAACTCTGGCATCGGCCATGCTTCCATCACCTTCTCCAACACCCTCATGTGCCTCGTCAAATACTCGCGAGCATCACCGTTGAGCTCGGGGTCTGGAGAAACAATTGCAACCTATTGAAAATGAGTCAGTTCGTGTCGACAGTTATCCTCACCGAAAACCTACCAGATGAATGGCAATGCAAGAGAGGCCTACATAAAGAGAGAAACTGAAGCCTCGCTGCATACACTGGAGTCCTGTGAGTCCAAAAGAGTTGAGGGTTGCCTCCTGAAGATTACACAAGGCCTTGGCAGAGCTATAGCAAATCATCATGTGGCGTTTCCATTGTCCGTCCGGTGAATTGTGGTCAAGGAATGACAGGATAGGTCGATGGAAGAGAATCATGGCCAGATAGTAGTATCCGTGCATGTTTCCAATAAAGTGCGAGGGAATCCAAGTAGGCGATCCATCTGATGGGGGACTTTATGATGAAGACGTCGCTGGTTGGCTGCTGGGGGACGGACGTGACTCTAAAGCTTGGCCTCCCAGTGCCCTAATCTGGCCTGGAGCATGGATGCTTTGCCTGGCCGCCAGTTCCTCCTTGCTCTCCCCTCGGGGTGAGCAGATGATAGAGAATCCCTGGCTGGCGGTATTTGAGTTATGATAGGGCTCAAATTATAGGGGAGGGATAAGTGACAAGGGAAGGGGAATGAAGATGTAGGAAAGGAGAACCAGCGTCCATTGGGGACTGACAAGAGAAAAACATTTAGGGCCGGCTATAGACTCGCGGCGCAAGTAAATTGATGGCCGGTGCCCTATGAAGGAGATGCGATGATAGAAAGTATAGGCAGCCAAGTGAGTAACAGTAGTGTATGTTTTGATTATTCCATGGAAAATCAAGGATGTATACCCTGGGCCCCAGCGGGACAGCCGCGCGTTCACTGATACACGACGGTGCATTGAGATCTCTCGCACTTGGTTGTCGGCGTTATATTATACCACTCTACTCTCCTACTGATCGAGACGGGAAGCTATGGGAAGATGCCGGTGGGTGTTATTGTTGATGAAGAAGGGGGTTGGCTCTCACAAGATCTCACCAATCCTTAGTCTCCTTCCCTTCTTTGTCCTATGCTTGGTTATCTCGACAACTCTCCCGCTTCCTTGCTTCCTTCCTTCCTTCCATTCTTCACAGGGGACTCGACGTATATATTTAGCTTTGGCGAAGAACATGGCATAGGGCTTGTTGGAGGGATTGTCCCTGTACACGCCTGGAAACTGAGGGGACTAACTCTTGACTGGTCATTTGTAGATAGGTAGGTGATTCGCAAGCCAGCCTTACGACAGCCGTCCTGTGAGTACCTTGTCCCAAGGGCATGTGGTGTCCCAAATCTTGGGATCTGGTCCTATCAAGGAATCAGCTATCTTGATTGTGCAGGACATCATCAGGAGCTTTACTAACATTGTCAATCGCCCGAGTTCAAGTCAAATTTCCCTTTCGGCTGACTCTGTACAGGGCCTCGCCGCCTCCTGCCTCGCTCCCCTTGCTCAATGACGCAGCTTGCGGTGGCTGTTGAGGTTATTCCAGAACGATATTTATTACTTTCGATCTCATACCAGAGACGTGTAAAATTAGCTGACTCTACCGGCCAGTGAGTTCCAAGGTCGCCCTGAAGACCATTCGCAGCCGAATTTTATTTTTGGGAGGGCTAGAGAGCAATTGCGTGTTGTTAAATAATTTCTTCAACAGTGTGGGCGAAGAAAGAGCTATCAACGGCTTCATGAGAGTACTTTTGCAGTTCTTGACCCTTCCACTCATGCTGGCACGCTCTTTTCCAAGCCCCTCAAGAGCAGAGGCATTATTCGTGCAGAAGATAAGTTTGCTAATGAGGATTGCTACTCTCCAGCTTGAAGTCAGAATCGGGTGTCTTGGGTTAGCATAAGCGATGTCATTGTCAATATGGCGTTCGGTGATGAAAGCGTTTCGGCGAGGCATTGCTGATGCTGCAGGAAAGAGTTGAGAAAAGGGCTGGTCAGCCTGATTAGGCTGTAGCCAAAGACCGTCATCTTGGTGAGACTCGACATCCCTCACTCAGGGAGAGGATCAGAAGGGATAGTGAGACTGGATAACGTAAGGCGTGGTGATTGATGAAAGCTTGGTATCCCCTCGGGTGGATTGCAGGAAGAAGATCCTCAGCTAGCTCTCGACTCCATTCGGGCCAAAGACGATGAATGCTGTTCCACTTGATAGGTCGACTCGCATATTCTTTAAATCAATTGGAGGTTCGCTTGTGTTGGGTGAGCTGTTTCTGTCAGAAATAATGATGGGCTCATCGTCAGATGATGATTCGTCGTCATCAGATGGTTCCAGCTCTCTTTGAATGCTATCGAGTTCAATCTCCGGATGACTGGCATTAGGTCTCCTCCCAGTTGGTACGGTCATGCTTTCAAGGCATGCTCTCTTATTCGAGTCGATGGTAAGTTTCACGGCGACCTGGTCAGGATGGTATTGTGGTTTTTCCGCTATAAGTGAAAAGGATAAGCCTGGTGGCTGGCAATGCCGCCGTGTTGGAGACCATCTTTTTCTAGTCGGATTCGCTATACCTTGTTTAGGAAGTATTGTATCGTTTCCGAGTTTCTCTCTCGTTTGGGGGGCTGCTAGTCTTTGTAAAGGTTTGGGGGACAGACGCCTCTCCTGCATCTGGGCTCTCTTGCCATGGTTACCACTGAAGGCTCGGCCTATGCCAGTCTGAGGGTTTGGTTTGACTATCAATGGCGCCAATGATGAATTCGATACCTTGGCAGCCTCCAAGCCCTCCAAATTTAAAGATCTTCGGAGACTTTCACCAGAAAGTGTTGTTGGTTTCAGGGCACGGATGGCTTCTTCTGCAGAGCCAGTCTCGACAGCAGAGTATTTCAAATCAGAAGTATGTGGGGATTCCCAGTCCATGTGCTGCTCAAGTTCAAGCGGGTCATTTAGAGAGGAAAAGACGACACCAGATATGTCAGCGCTTGTTGTAGTTCCCGCTGTAGTCCAGTTGAGGCTGTTTTGCATAGTTTGCATATCATCGAAACCCGCCAAGCCAGTTGAAGCTCTGGGGTCTTGAAGTAACAGTGCCTCGTGATCCCGGTCAAAAGATGATGGGTAGTGGTGGCCAGATTGGAAAGGTATGGTGAAGAGGGTTTCCAAGTCAGAGTTGAAGCCCATGAAAGGGTCCCAAGGCGTCTTCAATGGGATCCATTCGGAGATCTGGCCATTTTGCATGTTGTGTTTGCCTGGGATTCTCCGATCTCCCTCAATCCAAAGCTAGTGGTGACTTCGTGGTCCGCGTTGGCTCCATACATTCGAAGCTATCTTTCCCTCGCTCCTTCCAAGGTTCAGGTTTTCTTTTTGCCTCTTAAGACTATCCAGGGACGCTGTCGTTCGAACGTTGACGGGCTGCTGCGGGCAGAGATAGAGATAGACGAAAACCTGTGTTGATACCGTAGTTGGCTGTTTGCTCGTGAGCCTATCAAAATTGTGGGAAGGGATAGAAGGGCTCAAAGAGGCATTGAAATTTACGGTTGTCTTGCTTGTACGGACACTTCTTGGATCTTGAGTGCCCGCACCAGAATTTGTGCGCACTTTCACAGTTCAACTGCCCTTTGTGTCGCTTAAGCCCAACGGATGGTAACAAACAGCCAATGGATCAACGCTGAGTGGTCTCGTATAGTGGGGGGTCACCGTTCTAATTACAAAGTCCTGTGCAGCTACTTCCTTATAAGCACAGGAAACAGGCCGCATCAGTGCAGTAACTTAGCCTGAGGCAGGGAAGGCCGGATCTGATGGACCAACCAACCAGAATACAAGGGTATATCATGAAGCAAACGCTAGCCTGCAGGCACTCTATAGCAACCTGCATGTACTGTCGTCTACGCCAATGGGGATCGGCTACTCCCGACGCGGTCAAAAAGTGTACTTGACCAACATCTGCACCAGGGAGCAAGTCTCGATAACTATGCGTCACGAATTAGGGTATTCATCTATCAGGAGGAGGATGTACAGCCAAATACAGTGAACAATACAGCCTAGCCGATAGCTCTTATGTTAAAAGAAGTCTTTCAAGGCCGATGTCAAGAAATGTGGACTCAGACGCAAGGTAACCCCGGCGGAAAGTCCACCACTCAAAACAGATAAACGCGCGCGTACTGTTGCTGTTCCAAACCCCGCACTGACTTGATGGACCAGTATCAGGTGGTGGGTGCGTCGTTCAACTGCCAACAGGAAACTGGCGCCTCGACTGTGTAGGGTTTATTAATAACCTGAACAACAGCACCATGTACAGATGAAAGTACTATATCGTTGACTGGATGATACTAAATTCGCTAACCTCGAACTTTGCCTAGCACTTTCTTATAAAAAGGATTTCTTTTTTAAATTATTTTCCCCTCATTGCTTTGCCGCCATCATGCAACTCCGAAGCAGCTCTTGCTGCACCAATCAGTCTCGCCAAGGAAAGGACAAGCTGCCGCCGATATTGTCTGTCCCATCTAGGCGAGGCCAAAGGGAAGCTCTCAACACAAACGTACCCAGCGCAGCAAGAGAAAGATCTCTAAATAAAGAAAATAAACCACCATTTGTCTCGAGATTAAAGAAGAAGAGAAAGCAACGCAAACCACTACAGGAGTTCAAGGAGAGACTCTTGATCGATGATTTAACTGCAAAACATCACATGGAAATCAGATGAGGGGTATTCAGACTCGATCATGCTATTTCAGGCGCAGTAACAGTGTGCAACCACTGTCAATACGTCTCGGTGTCTTGGCCAGATGCTTGCTTCTCTCAACCTCTTCTCTTCATCCAAGCGGGCCTTTCTTTCCAATTCTTCGAGAGCATTTGAGCCAGACAAGCTTTCCCACAAGCTTCACGGTTAACTTCTGTTGCTTTACCTGGATGGACATGCTCTCATCACCATAGCTAGCATCGCCTTGCCACTCTTGGGAAATGGTCAGCCGATGTATTTATAGCAGATACGAATTAAAGAATTATCCTACTCGGATATTGCGATTCATTCTTCTGGGTCCCTCCGTCCCCGGTACATAAACCGCAGTTTGGTTACCTCATTCCGCATAGTCGCATTGGTATAAATAATGTATGCCTCGACATGAACGAGTTTATACTTCGTGATGGCCTCGACCAGAGGATTGCTGGTATCCCGTTTGAAGTCAGACTCGGATGCATTGGGTAGCATGAGCGAGGTTAATGTCCATATGGCATTCGGTGATGAAAGGGTTTCACCGAGATATTGCTTGTGTTGCGATACGGATTTGAGAGGGTGCTTTCCCGTCATGATACGCTGCAGGGGTTTTAATAAGCCGTGGTTCAACCTTGGAAGCCAAGACAACTGCAACGGATGAAGCTCAAGGGGCAAATGGAGCAGCGGATACTGCTAACAGGGCTTTCTCAAGGATGCAGCCGTGTTGCATGGAAGTTGCAGCAGATAGGAAGTTGCTGCCTCACCGTGAAAGTGCAAAGTCGCGACATGAGAGGGACATGGCCAACATATGTAGAACACTTAATATAGTGGAAGCGTCAGAACTCCCGCAATACTGGCAAACGGCTCAGCGGGAGTATGTTACGTTGCCGTCACTTTGTCGTGTTTGCTAGCGCCAACCAATATGCCAAGGATCACCTGGACAATCATGTTCAACAAAGCCTGCATACCCTTCCTCTTCATCTCGTTCCTCTTCTGTCCTTGCTCCTGCTTCCATTGGCTGTTCTTGTAGATAAATGGATCGGCTGCCTCTCTGTATTTGTTTTCCTTCATCGGATATCCAATGGGTTCTGGCTCACTACGAGACGATCTCATCAAACAAAAACCATACAGATTCGTGTGACTTGAACTTGATGGCGTGAATCGAGGCCAGGGTATTGCATGAGGTAGATAGAGTGTGAACTACGGGATTACCCTGTAAGAAGCCATGGCAATTCGCCTTCCATGGCCGCATGTTGACGGTAAAGATGAGTCTTGCACCGGATCGATATGTAGTCAAGCCACTCCACCCCACTGTCGTCGCTACCTGTAGACGACGCCATCTCTCGTTTCATACCAACCTCGGCATCGCTGGCTACGCGTGAGCGGGGAAAATAACAATGCATTGACTTGAGAGTTGGCAAATCTTGACAACCGGCATGAACGTCTACAAATGTCAGAATAAAAGCCAGCGCCAGTTCATCTAAGCGAGAGGTGAGAGACAGGGAGACACAAAAACAAAAAGGGGTATCAATCACTATTGGATCAATCAGTCATTGCCAAGGCTCAACCACGATTCTCGAGGGCCATTGCTCAGAGTAAACGTATTCATGCCGTATGGTGCTTTCTCCTAAAACGAGGAGGTTTTGCAATACGTCGATGTATTGTATCCAAGTAGCTGTCTGTTGCCCTCTTAGCCCTTTCATCTGATATGATCCGGATAAATTCTGAGAGGCTGCGTTAGAGCATTTTAGTAATGAATAGCAGGCTTTAGCTATACAATGAGGGAATTGTTTCTCACCGATTCAAAATGTCATCCTCCAGTCTTCGTAGGCTTTGGCCTCGGTGGCGGCCTAGGTGAGCCCGTTGTGTCATACGCCCCGCGACCCATGGATGAGCCTTTCCTTGATGATAGTTTTTGGAATGGGCTTGACAACTTACGGTAGGTAAGCATGGTCTGATGGCTTCGATGCGTCAGGGGCACCTTTATATAAGTCCGACGTAGCTAGATTCGCCTGCAAGTAGTTTATCATGCGAAAAAGGAGACGGTGAAGAATAAGTTCCGCGTTGGAGCTTGGAAGACTGACCTCCTTAAAGCTAGATTAGGGTGGTTAAAGTTTGATTCTGACGTTGTCCCTGTGCTCTCGTCACAGTGAATTGAATGCTTTCATACTGTCGAACAGCGTGCGCGCTCCAAGTAGCGATTGAGTCTGTGTCAGAGAGCCCACCTTCTACATGAAAACGACGTAGCGCTGTACCTTTATACAACAAGCCTATACTCTGTTAATTCTATGTTTAAGAAACTGTGCTGTTTTGCTTTAATCGTCAAAGCTTCCCTTGCTCCTCGGAAGTGATGTCTCTCGAAAATGGAGACTACTGAGGGATGATACTGAGACTACTGGTACTCAGTTAAGTAAAGCCTCCCAAGCAACGTGATTGGCATCATAAACGGCAGAAAGCGCAAACCGTTTGTCCACTAGAGTACTGCCACTTTGAACCTTCACCTGATCCGTCAATTGACACTTTGCCATTTATCTGCTAGTGTTTTATCTGGCTACGAACCGTTGATGCAGCCTTAAGCGCGCATTAGAGACACTTCCTACCGGGAACATCTCCCTTGCCAGGTGCACGGTCATAGGCGGAAGAGCCACTTGGCAGTCCCAGATAGGAAGGTCGCTTCGTTACTTTATTATCTAGCATTCCAAGGGACCTTTTTGTTTGCATGGATGGTCAAGAGAGGGTGGGGGTGTGCATAATCGACGTTTCGCCGAATTATTTCCTGCTCCAAAATACCCATTTTAAGGTATTTACACTAGCTATGAGGCGCTCCTGTCGCGTTGTTTCCTTTTGCTGTGGCGTTTGACTCATCCATGACTGGTGAACTCGACCAACGCATGTGTCAAACGTCCGTTAGGTCGATTCCTTTCTTCTTCCTTTTTAGTTTAGTACTGATGTGTGTTCCTTTTCTCCGAGATGGTCTTACTTACGCCATCTCTAGAGCCTTGGCAAAGCTATTAGCCTCTACTGGGCAGCTGTGCGGCTAGACTGATTGACACGCCCAGCCGGTTCAGGCAATATAAGACGTGTGATGGCCAGTAGTGGCTGTAGACGGTCAGTGCGCCAACACTGTGGTAGGGCTGATCATATGATATACAATCCTCGAACACCAGGAGAAGAGGTTCCGCCAAGCTGGCTTCCGCACAAGTTCAGGTCGACCGAGGACAGCGCAGGGCGCGTTCAGGCCGAACATGTACGATCAGTGGGCGAGCACAAATGTTGGCAAGACCATCTGGAATTACACCTCGTCATCACCAAAGCCAAATGAGTCACGGAATGATAAATGGCTGATGAACAGTCGAGCGCTCATACTCTATAAATCCACCGGCATCAGACGCACCTTCAAGTGTGCATCGACCAAGCCAACTGTAGATGAGGATACAATATCAGTGCATTGGCACCGCTGATTTCCCAAACATTATCACTGGATTACTAAGAGCGGCCTAGGGTCTCATTTACTTGAACGGTGCCGCCGATTTCAAAGGTAGGTCGTGGACTCTGGTTGCGGCTGGTTTACGTGACCTCCACTGATCTAGGAAGTAATTACCGCTTCCTTCTTTGGCTGTGGCCTACTTTTATTGCCAAGTGTATGATACCAAGCCAGGACTCTATCGGCTAATAGAAGGAACACGTACGGTATCATTTCCTTGTTTTCACACAAGTATCATTCGTTTTGGTTATGTCCTCACTTTGGTTTCGGAAGGGGACCGGCACATCGCCAGGACCGTGTACGTGAAATGAGAATCGGTTTATAAAGTCTCCAGGACAGAGACAATGATGGTGCTGCTAGGGTAGCACATAAGCCTAGATATACTACACGGGGTGGGCCCGATTGATATTCGACAATTATATTCGATGACAGACCTGGATTTCCAACTCTGTCCAAGCACTATAATCAGTGTTTGACTCATGTAACCCCCTTAAGTCTAGTTCCTCGATCTTTAGTCCCAATGCCTCTGAGACCGACGAAAACACAGAAGGAAGAATCGACTTTTATGTCGAAGCAGTTCACTGCGATCACACTACGGGTCATGCCTCTTAGGTGTAATGAGAGAGCAGGAAGTCAAGATCCGCTTCCATTCTTGAGCGAGTTAGTTATAATATCTCTATATAGCGCCGATTATAGAAACTGATTTCTCAAAATAAGAAGTTGGAATACATAAAGTCTATTAAATGCGACCAAGAACACACCGATAGTTGGTCTTCAAAGAGGCAAGTGTACAGCCATTAATGTATTGAAACGAATGTAATAATACGCCCTCAAGCATTTTGCCAAAGGTATTGCTTTCGAAGCAAGTCGCTGCGCCTACTATTTCAGAATGATTTATAAGGCATGAACGAGGTCAGGAATGGAGACTGCAGAGGCAGCACGTAACAACTTCGTGTACAGTGTAAACATACATAGACATGCTAGAAACAAATTCACCCTGAAGTCACCGGCACATCCTCGCTCCATCAAAACGCCGACTGGAGGGAGAATGAGCGCGAAGATGATGTTGCAAATGCCACTAATAGGGTTTAGCAGTTGTATCTAAGCTAGATATATACGAGACAGGGGGAAAGGGCAATAACTTACGTGAAGTCGCGACCGACGCCCTGTCCTGGAAATATGGAGCCAGTGTGACAAGGCTTTTTAAGGCCGAGTCAAAGCTAAGTAAAGCCTCCTCAACCGGCTCATTTTCTTGGAGCAGATTCAAGCAGTCTTCCAGTGATTGAAACAGCATAACAAGGTTTGCTTTGACTAAGAAAAGAAGGGTCTCTTGTTCGCTTAGCCTCGAATCCAGCGAGGCTTCCAAACGAGCCAAAGCATCGATTCCGTGGATCCAGAGATTGAAATCGGCCAGGCGATACACTAATCGCTCATCATCAGACGTTTGCTGATTGGACAGACCGGGGTCGGTAGAGCGAAAAGTCAAGCATAGCTGGAAGGCTTTAAGACACTCAATTGAAAGGTCCCGTGCACTCAAATTCAGGTGATCCATAATTTCGAAGCCCGAAATGAACAGTTGCGCATTTTTTACGTAGGGCGGAAGATCGGGTTGCTGAAATGAGGATGATGAGACGGCACGAACATGGCGAAGAGCTGAGTATTTATTGTCGACTACCCTCACGTGACCTCAGCAACAGGTGATCTTCAGCCGCACCAAAACAGGTCATCAACCCTCCACTCGACATAGCTCAGCCTCGCGAAGAGAGAAACATGAGGCCGGCGAAATGCCGCCTGAACGCTTCATCGCGTGCGACGTGGTTACACGAGTGGCCGAAACTGTCTACGCTCTGGTGATGTAATGCGGCATTCGTCAGCGACAACGACTTGCGGGGGAAGTTGGAACAAGGCTGGGGCAAACAGCCCAAGAATCTTTCCCTGGTTATGAGCCTGATGATGCGGCTGCAAAGCTGCTGCATACCCTGTTTGAGGTTTGCATGGTGTGTTACTTGTCCATGATGTGAGACATTGGCTGAGGTGCATAGTTTCCGACTTCGGCCGGGAGTCAGATAATACCAATTATATACACATTGTGACGCTAGCCAGATTAGATTACAGGTCATGATTGAAGAAATCCATACCTTTGTCCATTGTCACCGACAAAACACTCCCAAACAAAGCCAAGGAGCAGTGCAGCGCGTTTTTGGCAAAATGAAGCCAGGATGAGCCTTGATCAAATCACTGCGGGTCCAAGCCTGCCGGAGCCGGATGGTTTTCTTCAGCATGCCAGCCAGAACCTGTTTGAGGCGCTCCACCAGCATGCAGTTTGCCATCACGCTGGAAAGTAGCCTCAAAAGTCTTGGTTGATTCTCTACCATCACCAACTCGCTCATCCCATCAGGCTTCACCTTGACGCAACGCCGCATATACAAAGTAAACATGCGCAGTTTGAAGTTGTCATCTTTTCCGAGGACATGAGCCACTGGCAGCATTTATGACTGGGTATTCCTATGTGAGTCTAATGTTAAGTGCACTTGCTATCCCACTAACCAGAACGAGGCAAACAAAAGGCCATGTTGGTGCTGTCAAGTTCTCCAACATTTCCAATGACGAAGAGGGAGACAACAGGATTTCAACTCTGAAACACATCAGTTCAGACTACTTCTGCCAAGTCTTGAACCATCGGCTTTTTGCCAAAGTCAATCTCAACGTCGCCAAAGGCGTTGGTCTTTAATGTCTTGGCAAGGACAATTACATAAAGTTACCCTATGGCCCTTGTGTCCCGAGTTGTCCAAATGTGGCGTGGTTTTCGCCCTCCAACTGCGGTCCTTGATCTCAATTGCTATAAAAAGACTTGAACGGGGAACTTATGGGAACATTGTGCATGGCTCTTTATTGATCATGTAATGGGCCCATAAAGTATATGTAGTAGCATGAAAGGAACGTATCTAAAGTGAGCTGCCGACAAACAACATTTAGTCACCGAGAGTTCGCGTCTGACAGCTCAAAAGAGCCCTCCCGTAAGACGTGGAGTTTCCGCACGGAAGGGTTTTGTTAATTATGCTTTATTACTACAAAAGGTGAGCGGTCACTCCAACCAGGAATTGGAGCAATCGTTCGGTTCCTTGAAGTGTGGTGAGGAGCAGTTATAGTCAAGCACCTCATCATTATACGACGTCTCCATTCATAGAGAGAAATACAGTCCACGCATCTACAGAAACCGCCAACTTCTGCCAACGCACTATGTTCGGCCTTTATTGGACGGTAGCAACCTTGGAATTGAGCCTTTTCTGCTTGAGAGTCGCCTCAGCCCACGCAGCAGCGTCTCCAAGTGCCTTTTGTGGGTTCTTCTTGCGCTTCAGCAAGAAACCCTGGATTTCTGCCGGCGAGAACATGTCATCCGGAATGAGCCGACCAAAGTCCTGCGAAATCTTCGTAAGCTCCTCATCCGGCAGAGTAGCCTCTTTATCCTGGTTATGCAAGAGACTGCCCTTCAACGCATTCGGTGCTGCTGACCCAGCTTTGGCGTTAGGAACTGGCTTAGTTGGCGAGACCTCGTACATTCGGTAAAAGAGCTGTCTTGCTTGCTCGCTTGTCGCGTTTTTGAAACCGACTTGTAGATCGACTCGTCCTGGTCGAACGAGAGCTTCGTCAAGTGACTCGGGCTTGTTGGTCGTCATGATGAGGATGCGACCCTCGTGTGAAGCAACACCATCGATGGCGTTGAGAAGCCCCGAAAGTGAAATGCTTTCAGCAAACAAGATATTTTTAGTACCCCTGTTGCCTTTCTTCATGTTTCTCCGTCGTCGCTTGTGTCTCCTGTGCCTCTTTGTCCCCTCTTCAGAGCTGTCCGTGTCGCTAGAAGGGCCCTTGGCCTTTTTTGGCTTCGATTTCTTTTCTTCCTTTTCCGTTTTCTCCGTATTTTTGACTTTGCCGTTCACGTCTTCAGAGGCCTCTTCGGTGTCTTCGTCATTTTCGTCATCGTTGGGGCGACACAAACCAGCCGTGTCAATATCTTCCAGAAGAACAACGCAGCGACGAGGAAGTTTTGTAAACATGACAGCCAAATCCCCTTCACTGATGGTAGGGTCTTGTAGGCTGATGACATAGACATCGATACCAAAAACTCCGGCCAATGAAAAAGAGAAACTTGTCTTGCCAGTGCCAGGTGGACCGTGGAAAAGGTAACCTCGACGAAGAGGTATTCCATGAGAAGCGTACCAATTGTAGGCTACAGGGTGCAGATAATCGTTCATATCTCTCAAGATAGCGTGTTTAACTTTGTCTTCGAGAATGACGGTTTTCAAAGGTCTGATTGGTCGTACGGCGACCGGGTGCCACATATTATTAGCCTCAAGACGGCTTTCCGTTATCTTGGGGCGGTAGATCCTTGTTTTGCCACGAGTTTTGAGGAAATGTGCTCTTTTCGCATCTGCAAAAAGCTGTTTGATAGGATCTACCGCTATGTCAGGGGGGACTTGATCTAGCGTCGGAGAGGCATAGCTTACCAACAGACCTGCCAAAACAGGATATTCTCAGTTCTTCAACGTTGCTGGATCCACCCCAACCATTTGTGCTCCTCAATGTATCTTTCGTGCGATGTACTTGAAAATAAGTCCCATTGTGCCAGAATCCTGTCGTACCCATAGCTGGGACATATCGAGGACTCTATGGCATGTTAGTGGTTTCAAACGAGATGCACATAAGAGAACTTACGTAACTGGCCGCATCGCCGGCGAAGTTAAGATACTTGGGTGAATCTTCACTTTCCTCAATACTCGTCGTGGCCATTATTTCAGCAGAGTTCTCCCCGTCCCAGGCACCATGAAAGGTGGTTTGCGCAGCAAGGCGACGATTAGTCGCAACGCCCTGCTGTTCCGAGAGAAACTGTATGAGTGTTGGATAGATCAGATCATGCTCGCTAACGTATATCTCGCACAGAAAGTAAGTGCGCACAAAGTAGTCGATCGTGGCATAGACTTGAACGAAGAGCTTAGACAAGCCCCAGAGGCAGCCAAGGAGGGTTAAGAGCAGGGACGGATCAAGGCCAAGCTGGGCCCCAGTGACACGGTGGAGGAATAGAAATAGCTCAAGCAGAGGTGATGCTTGTCCAGCAGAGAGGAGCAACGTTTCAATCGGGCCCGAGGAGTTTGGTGGCTGGGCAGTGCTGTTGATTGCCTGTAAAAAAGGGGGCCATGCCATCTTGCTCATTTTTGCAATGTCCATAGTGACGAAATAATGATGCTTGGAAGCAAGGTAAATTGTGATGGCTCGGACTTACAGAAGCGGACTTCTTTCTGTTGACAGCAATAATCTTTTAGGAAGTAAAATAACACAATCCAGGCTCTGCTTGTCTGAACCGGCGTGTCGAATACAAGACATGCTCTGGCAGGGTTACAAACCGTCCTCGGGGGCCTCTCCTCTTCTTATACTCAAGAGATCACATCAACTGGCCTCGAGTCGCAGTTGGCGGAGTGAAGTGGGGTCAAGCGGCTCTGCTCTCTGGGATGGGATCAGGCTCTGAGACGATGAGGCTCGAGAATGCCTTACCACTATACCAGAGCCGCAGAACCAATTAAAGGGAGGCTACTTTACTCAAAATGTGGGGACTTGTTGTCGTATTTGGGTTTTGATGGCCGGAAACTTCGCGACGAGCCTCACCCGTTGCGCCCTCGTGTACAAACGTTAGGCCCAACATGTGCCCCGCCGTAGGCTACTCTCCCAATGTGAATGCCTTTAGCCTCCTCGATACCCCTGCCGTCCCCGTATTTCCGCTCCACCGGCAAGGTAATCAATTTCCTCACCGAAGGCCAGGGTCCGGCTTGACGTATCATGTCAGTGCTTATCCCTGAACTCGGCCTACAAGGAAGAAGATGTTTAATGACGGGCGATTTTACTCAAGAAACCATATGAAGATCGACCATGGCGCACCTGGGAGATGCCTGAAAACGGGCTCGATGACGCTAAAGCCCCAGGGACCCTTGATCCCAAGCAGCGTGTATCTCAGGGGGCTAGTCAGGGCTGAAACATGAGGCTGAGGAACTTCGCTTTCGGACACCACTGTACCCCTGAGGCTGGCTGGCATAATATTGCTCCTAGACAGGCTCTCGCTGTTCTGAAGCTTGGCTATTTCTGGACTAGTGTTTGTTCTTCTATCTCTATCGAGGGTGTATCTATCTGTGTCCGAAAATGGATGTGTTGGTCAACCTCGATGCCTGGAGCGTCCATCCAATCGGAACGTAAAGTAATTGTTTGTAGCTGTAGGCCCCCACCATACCTAAAACAAAGAGAGTGTGTCAGAAAATGGAAATTATCTGCGGACTATACTGTACCTATATTTTAATCGCGCCACTTCCTATTAGAATTGAGATAAGTTCGTGATGACAAGATAGCTGGAGGCGGAGCAGAACAAAAGTGTAAATAAGGAGGTCGTTTGAGAATAGCATTTGTAGAAGAAATACGACGAGGACCAATAGGGTGAAGAATAATCATGACGAGAACCAATAATGGCTTCGGCTCTTTTGCTCTTTTCCCCCGTTTATAAATCATCGGCGACTGGGCTTAGTCGGGGGTACCGATCAGCGAAGCAAGCATGGCCTTCCATTCTAAGCGAGAAGGACAGGTATGGGCCCATATCCAAGCCGGCAAACGCAGTAATGTGACTTAATGACAAGATACAGGGATCCCGCGTTTGTATATCTCTGCCTTGTCCGTGCAGCCTGAAGTATGCCAAGCTTTTCGCTTCACGTTGACGCCTCCTTTTGCACCTCTGAATCTGAGGAGCGAGACCCATTTTACTTCTGGGGTCAGAGCAGAGTCACACTATATTAAGATGTCACTCCCCCACATATCATCCGCGGCCACCGATATAAATCAGTCTTTTTTCTCTCAAGCATCACTACTACTACTTCTCCCCGCCGCCGGCAAACACCAGCTTGACTTTGGTCTAAGTTAAACCTCGTTGGTCATTTTCTCAATTATGGAGCTCGCGCAGTCCGGTTCGCAGGCAGATCACATATCTGCTGCGCAATATCCCGCCGGGCAGGAAGTCAGCTCCTCGACATCGAGGAGTCCCACCTCCAATTACGGCAATCCCCCCCATTCAGCCCCATCAGGGTCTTTCCTACAGAGCGCCCAGCGTTCATACTACCATGACAACGACACCAAAATCAAAGGTATAACACATTGACAGAACACTCCGCCAATGACACAGCCAGATAGGTGCAACCATCAGACTCACCCGGTCAAATCTGACAACAATGCTCCTACAGATCCGCCCATCGCCGCTCCGAACACAACCTACGCGTCCTATGGGCAGAATTCAACTCATGCGCCCAGCCCAGAAATGAGACACAGCTATTCTTATCCCGGCGGCGGCATGTATGCGTTGCCCCGACCAGATTGGCCTGGCTACGTTCGGAATGGCGGTGCGCCTCTGACTCTCGGCCCTCCGGCTTATGCTCCGAATCCTGCCTCAACGTCATCACAAACACGGCCTAGCAATGTATGTTCAACTCGCGCAGACGAGCACAAGAGGATCTAGAACTCAGTGAAGTGAAAGACGCGTATATTGATGCAGTTGGGACGCGTTAAATCCATCGAGGTTCACTTCATATATAGATCATCTGCATTATGATATATGAACCATCACCAAGTCTAACATGTTGACTAGGGTTACTCCTTCGTTCAAGTTCCATCCGTTCCAGAGAAAAAGAGAACTCGACGACGTCCCGACCAGATTGACCGCATCTACAAGTGTGGATGGAATGGCTGTGACAAGGCATACGGCACACTGAACCACTTGAACGCTCACGTTACCATGCAGTCCCACGGACAGAAGCGAGTACCTGGAGGTAAGCCGCTCACAGCTGCAGACTCGTTTCGTTAATGAAGACCGCATGTGCCTAACTCATGTCTCTAGAATTCAAGAAGATCCGCGAGGAGTGGAAACAGAGGAAAAAGGAAGAAGCAGCCAATCGGAAGCACCAAGGGGAGCGACAACACCAGGCCGCAACCGCAGCTGCAGCTCAAAATGGAGGTTGCGAGTCTTGGGAACCATGTGTCCCATCTTACGCCGGCCTAAATGTTCCATTGTGTCCAAGGAGATACCAGCTTGGTCCCCAACAGCATTTCATAGCCCAAAAAAGCACATACGACCCTCATCAACACTCTCAAAGTTGCGAACAACCCAGCCAGTTTCCTTCTTCGCCTTACGACATACAAAGACTGGGTGTGGCTTCGTGATTCAATCACTCAGGCTTAGCAGATGGTTGTAGTTCTTGAGACGGCCGAGGCGGATGGTCGAACCAGATATGATATTTGCCAATTGATTCCTGTTTCATTTCAATCCCCATAATCTCTAGACCAGCTACTGGACACTCTATGTACTCTGCTGTATACTCTTCTAGTTATGTAGCAATTCTTTTATTAGTTTCAGGTATATTTGAGCTTATACATATACATTCTTCCACAAGACAGTGGGCTAGGGAGCCACAACATTTTATCGTGGACTTAGGCATGATGTGAAAGGTTCCCATACCTGAATTGATGCAATTTAAATAAACTTATAGGAGAGCCATAAGAGAAGAAACGTTCACAATAAGCAGAGTCTTTTTAACAACTCTGCTATATTCCTGACAATAGATGTCACTAATGAAACAACATGCAAAGTGCCAAGAATGCCGTGGCCTATCTACCAATGCGCTCTTCTCACGATCACAATGGGTCGCTTGTTGTCAACAACATACCTGTCGATAACGTAAGCTGATTTTCAATCGACAAGTGTATTTGCATATATAATATGGAGGACCCGAAATTCCTAGTCTAGCATCTATACTGTCCCAGATTTCCAAGTTTCAACCATAGGCTGGAAGAGGTTTTCAAACCTTAGAATCATTGCTGAGGATATAGATGGATCTGCAACATGTTGAAGACACTAACTATGAGATCCTTCCTTGCAAAATGTTCATTTCAGCGCTCCATGATCTGCTGCGGTTTCTGTTGTTTTGTCTTCATCCATATCTAGTGGTGACGTTAGCAATATACTCTTGTACCTATAGCCAGATCCAAAGGCTCACTCTCTGCTTTCTTTAATGTTGCTTTGCAAGCACTGCAAGTTTTGGTTTGAGTTTTGGGTTTCCCCTTCTCACCATCGTTGTGGCTTCCTCCTACTTCAGCACAAAGACTTTTAAAGTCGCCAATATATGCATGGCATTCGTTGCAGACATACCGTACGATAGCGTACATAGTAGTAACTAGAAGGTAAGGATGGTGAACAACATGCTATAGTAGAAAAGGGTTACTCGCAAAGAATAAACTTAACCCTAAGACTATACGGAGAGTATGACCAATAACCGCCAACTGCGATAGACAAATAATTGTTTACAACACCTTCCGTGCTCCAGTCGACCGATGGCTGTCTATATATACCATATCAGAGCTTATCTCCTTTCTGGCCCTTAACCAGATCAGCAACGTTCACGTGGAGTTTTTGTTGACAAGTCTCTCATCCCTGTCTGTCTCCAACATGCTCCACCAAGCTAACGGATGTGGCCTATCGGGTTGTCTCCACAACGCCAGTCATCCAGGACTAGCGTTGCACTACTAATTTTGGGAGGTCTGAACGAGGTTTCGGTGTGCGCGCCAACGCCAGCTTCACACCACCCAAGAAGCAACGGTTTGATCATGGCAAAAGAGGCCAACAATGAAGATTCTGTCCCTAACCCTCTTATCTTTGACGCCTGTGCTGTAGAAAATTTAATGTATTTGCCGACGTGAGGTACTGTAATATTCCGCTGATGAGTGAATCCCAAGGTAGCTGAACCTTCTTGTGGATGATATCCTAGCTTTGCCATGGAGAGCTTTCCACAACTTTTGGTGTACGCCGATGCCTAACTTTAACTTCTTGCTTTTTGTCCTATTTTTATTCAATTCACAATTCTGCGACCACGATCTTTCGGTGCGCGGAACACACAGATACGGCGACATTGACCTCCCTGTCATGGGCAACTTGTTGGGCTCGGAGGAGCATACTCTATGCACCAGAATGCGTGGTGAGATAGTAGTAGGATCATCTTAAGCATTGTGCTTTTTTTTCTTCTTTTCGACAATGGCTCGTCCTTCCTTCCCCCCGAGATTCGCAAAGACTTTAGCCTGTTCGCCAGCCAACGCAATGTCTTTGCTCGATAGTACCTCGACCCAACTGGGCACAACCCATACCAATGAAATCCACAAAGGCCTGTCTAACTGCGAGCGCAATACCAAATATGTCCATGGAATTCGTCGATGGCATCTGTGTGGGCAGGGCTTTGGCCAGTCATATTACTCGCAAGTCATTGGAAACAATGAACAGTATTAGCATCGGATGCAGTCAGAGAAGACAATTTTGGCCGATATTAGACAGCATGCTAAAAGCTGGAAGCCCCCAGAAGCGTGGACGTGCAGCACGGCATAACATGTCGGAAATATGCGTACCGTTCCCAGGAATAACACGCACGCGGCTGAGATTCAGAGATTGCAGGCTAGAGTGACGTTCTAGCATGAATACTAGGAAGGTGAACCTGCAAGTCACTGTACGACACTGAAGACTTCCCAGCATATATTGGAAAGGACACTATCTCACGAGAACGCTCAACTACCCCGTAGACTGATCCATTGGAGAAATGATGAGTCGACCAAGCCATCGATACTTTTTTTTGGCTCGCCCACCTGGGGAATTCCTGCTCAAAAGCACATTGAACGTATCTAGGAGGTCGAAGGAGATAGAAGAGTGAGCAATATGCCGGTCAAGTGTCGGGGTCGTCTTCCTAGACACACCGCACGGAGGCGCAGTCACCCCACGCAGCTACCCCTCGGTGTTAATCATAATTTTGGTCCAAGAAGGCCAGGGCAGTCACTAGTAATACTAGGTATACGAAAAGGTTGATGGTAGCTTTGGCAGATGGGCTTTTCCTCGGAAAGACATTTTCACATCTACGGTGGACAAAATTGCACGCTGTCCAGGTGAATGGGAGCCTAATCGCGGGTCATTTACTCTCAACGATATGGTCATGGAAAAGATGGATTGGAGCCTAACGAGAGGCAGCCGTGTCCGCCGAAAATGGCAAACGCAGATAATATGCCTAGTTCTCATGCAAATTGTGAGCCTAGCCAGACACTAGACGTTGACAAGGAAAGACAACCTTAAAACCCGACATCGATTAGGCTAACCGCAACCCCTCGCTACGCATCCCTGTTGGCTTGACCAGCCATGTACAAGCCTACGGCACAGGACCATTTCACACGCTCGTGCTTGCTGAGGGTCCAAGGCTGCTTTGCTGTGTTGGCCACCCTACAGTCCTTGTCCTTTCCCTATAATACTTTCTTCTTCGCCTTTGCAAATTTCAACTTTCTGTTTATGGTTCTTTTAATCGCATCGCATCTTGTCACTACATCACTGTTGTTATTTACCTTACTTACTTGGTGCAAAGCTGCCTCCGACTACAACGACGTTCTAAAACATTCTTCACTGTGGCGTCACGTGCCTTTCGCCTCACCGGCCTTGTTTTGAGGCCTTGATTGCATACCAACGCAACCAAGCGCAGCAGATGTCTTCTCATGCCGAGAGGCATGGTCACCTCGACGTGACCACGAACCGTGAGGTTGTATCTTGCCACGCCTGCGCAAATGAATGGTATCGAGACGAGAGCGGCCTTAGATGCCCTGAATGCTATGAGGAGATAATGGAGGTTGTATGCTTTTCGCTGCTGCCACATTATGCCTAGAATGCTAACGATATCCAGATGGATCCCGAAAACGATCCCCGCGGCCTCGGTCACCATACCTCTGCCTCCACTTCGCCCGAGCATCGCCCATACGACTCGGATCCCGAAGGAGCTGACATACATGAGCATATTCTAATTGAGTTTGCCTCTGGACGGAGTGCCCGGGTCGGTCCCGATCGCCATCACGACCACCATGATCTTGTCGATGGTCCTATAGAACACGAACAATTTGCTGGACGAAACTTTGGACCACGCACACTGTTTAGAGGTAGAGCGATCTCTGTGACGATTGTTTCCGGACCTATTCGTGCAACCCCAGCCGGTCCTCCTGAGGCTTCCCAAGAAAAGTATGCCCGGCCCCTACTTCAATGCTCTAAGCGACCTGGCAGTCTTCGGGTCACGTCTATATCTATGACAATTGGAGCTAATCAACGTACCAGTTTCTTTCAAAACGTTTCTCGTGATATTGGACCACCATCATTCAGTGAGAACCGAGAGGGCTCAGAAAGCCCTAGAGGCGCTCCGGCTGGCCTTGCTCAAAGATTACTCGATGCTTTGACTACGGCCAGCCCGCTAAATCGCACATACAGAGATGCTGTGCATTTTCAAGAGGCCTTGGATCGGCTTATCACTGATCTCATGCAGGCTAATCCTCAGTCCAACCTTGCGCCTCCAGCTACAGAAGAAGCCCTTAAGAATCTAGAGCGCAAGCTTGTTGACAAGGAATTGCTTGGCTCGGAAGGCAAGGCAGACTGTACAATCTGCATTGATGAGATGAAGGAGGGGAAGATGGTGGTATTTTTACCTTGCAACCACTGGTTCCACGAGGAATGTGTCACCCTATGGTTAAAGGAGCACAACACATGCCCCATTTGCCGAGCACCAATCGAGAAGACCGATCGTAGTGGTAGCAACAGTGGCAATGGTAATAACAACAGCGTCGACAGCAGCGAGCCTCAAGAGCCGAATTTGGGGCTCAGCTCTAATCAGGCCAGCCCATTCAGAATGCGCGCGTCGTTCATGTTCATCTCACACCAGTATGAAACGTTCCACGCCTCCCCTCACGCCCAATCACATCAAATACGATATTCAAGACCTCCAAACGAGAGCCAGAGCCGCCTGAACGAGGCTTTGCGAAATATCCTGGCACAGCAACAAGAGCGAGAACGCGAACGTGAAAGATAGAGGTACGGCATCTGGATCCAGTTACAGCTCTCGAAATAAGAACACGGGTATGTGCCGCGGGCTGGATATGTTAGGGGTCTGGAAACACCGGATCTTACTTTTCACGCGCAAGGCTCGACCATGATGTTGTCCGGCATGTTTTTAAGTCTTTATACTCTTTTGGGCTATGCTTGAAGAAAGGGCATGCGAGTTCGTTTTGCGGTTTCTTTTTGCGGTTTCTTTTGTCTTGACTCGATACCGTTCGAGAAGAGGCCATAAGATCCTCCAGTGTTCGCAGGTTCGGGGTAGACGCGCGTATGCTTTGGAGCCTTCTCGGCATTGCGATACATCATGTATGTATGTGGCGAATGTTGGCGCTGGAAGGGTTTGCTGTCAGCTGCTAATCACGATGTTGACGGAGACTGAGGGGAAGGGGGACGGCCGAAAATTGTTGCCTGCCTACCAAGGCACTTCGTGTTTTCCCATAATTTACCGAGCTCAAGTCTTTAATGGATTTGATTGGCTGCCGCCTCGGAAATAGATTTGAAGGATCCTTGTAGATGTGACTGAGGGTATTGGTGACGTTAAGCCATCATACAGGGGGGCTGACAATGGTTGGATGGTGCCTGAGCGAGACGTAGCATCTCTAAGAGCATTAGGACACGACAACTGTACATGATTAGAGATTATCAGTAGTATCCGTGGGTGGTGACTCGCACAAATGGACAGGCTGCCGTCGGGGCCTGAGTTTATGCTGGAGCCTTTGGCGATGGGAACAGCCCCACTATCTCGAAGCCACAAGTGCATCTGCGAAGTCTTGGTGTTGGTTCGATAAACGTATGTCTTGTGAACCCAAATGGCAGGTGTAGTCATGAAACTGAATACTGCTAACATACTTCGACCATCTCCCGTTTCACTCAATCAAATCGCCCCAATGGATTGACGGTCCACCGAGATAATGACTTGCACATTCATCTTCGAATCTATATGTTTTTTTTTTCAGGATATTCTCTTGCTTCTTCATTGTCCATGTCACCCATCATTCTTTGATTTTGGCCAGCCATGCCACTAGAAAATAGAGCCATCGCTATTCTGTTTGTAATCTTGACGCTCTTCTTTATGTTAGATCACTAATTACTTGACCAAATTCCTACTTAAGAACCCTGCCGTGGCACTCTACGCGAATATAAAAGTAGCTCCTTGCCACTGAGTCTTGACTTGGAATATTGAACCAATTACGTATTTGCAAACAAGCAATCGACCAAGACTAGTAACTGAGCTCAAGTACTTCCAAGCAAATCATGCGTAAAGCCTTGTCTAAATGCGTTTTACAACCAAGGCTCAATGTTGTAAGCCGACTCCTCACAAGCCCAGCAATATTGAGCCGACGGGAAGGACTCTAAGCATGTGAACTTGTAGGCTTACCCACTGCCTTCACCCTTATCTTGATCTGTTCTTGTTACACGAATAGTTACCACAACTACAGCTTCCCGTCAAAAGATGGTTGTAATGGGTATCAGCCTCCGGCTCGATACCAGGATCTTTACCGCCGACTTGTAGAGTGGTGCGAAGTCTGTCTTGCGGGGACTGGATGGCTGCTGGACTAAAGATCAGTTTCTGCGTCTTCGAGCTTGTAGTATACTCACGGGCCTCCGGGTCGATACTAGGATCTCTATTGCCGACTTGTCGGGTGGTGCGAAGTATATTTTGTAGGGACTGAATGGCTGCTGAGTTAGGGAAATCAGAGTCTGCGGCTTCGAGCTTTAAGCGCACTGGCGCCATGTTCAAGTTGGATCTTATGACTTATGAGCTGAGGGTTGGAACGAATGGCGGTTAAAGAGTCAAGCCGTTTGTTCCCTGGCCACACCTTTTATACCCTGGTGCCGAGCTTGATGGCTAGAGCAGTGTACACACAAAGTTCACGTTGATAGTCATTCTGAGACCGGGGCTGGCGATCCGAGTGGGTGATTCCATGCAGGGAATAGCGGGTAGGTGGGGGCAGATGTAATCAACCAATAGCGTTACCGCATTTGTCACTCGTTTTCCGTCCATCCTCCAAGCAATATTCATTTCCTCAGCACACGTGGACCTGATCGCGTAGATAGACCAAGAGGCTTGAGAGTCTCTGAGAGAAACTCTGACGCAAACTCATCAGTAATCAGGAAGGACGCAATGGCTCCAACAGGGAGCCCAATTGAGCAAAATGCGGGCAGCCTGGACAGGAGAATGAATGGGCTGGCTAAGACGTGTTTCGATGCACAGGCTCTGAAGCCAAATTGTGCGACCTGCAGTTGGAGGTAGGGGGTCAGCCAGTGGCTAACGTTTTTGCGACTAGTCCAGTTTCTGGGTTAGGAGGCTCGCAACCCTTTCGCTACTGGTACCCGTTTTGGGTGGAGCCTATCAAGCTGCGCTCCACGACTACCTGACACTGAAGATAATCTGTTCGCCCTTGACCCAAGATCTTTGTCGTGAGTATAGTTGTGTTGACTTTAGCCTGTTGCTTGCTTGTTCGATGGTTATGCATCGATAGCTTTGGGTGTTTTACCGATCCCCATCGAAGAAGGGGTGTCAAAATCAACATCTTCAGCTCAGTGTTGTCGGTATCGAATAGTAAAGTTTCATATTTTATTGCTTATTCTTCTTGTCTCTTTTCTTTTTTTGTCTTTTCTTCTTCTAAATAAATACAAACCTCTTCAAGAACAGGAGCTGGAGCTCGCTGTTGTGGGCCTAGCGACATTTTGGATGGTGGCTCTCAGCTTCCCCAAAGTCGATTTCTCTCTGCAGCATTTCGATGATTTTCCAGTCGCGAGAAGATCAGTCTCGAGTTTCGCATGGAGAGAAGTCGATGCTGATCGAGAGTTTTGAATGACCGTGAGAAGTCGCTAGAACGTCATTGATCGTTCCGGCGTCTTTGACTCGGCTCGGTTTCTCTTCATGACCGTGGTGTGCATTCCTAGACGTTCTGCCTGTATGCTTCCTTCCTGGTTGATACGCTGGAGTCGAAGGACCGTCTCATTAATGCGCAGCGAATGTATTCAGAGCAGCCTTATACTATAGAGTATAGTAGAGACTAATATAAGAGGGAAAAAGACAACGAAGCCCAGCAATTGGCATTATGTCGGCTTATGGTCGACAACAGGACAAGAGTGATACTCACAGGACCAATCTCGCACACTGTTCCATTAAATAGGTGCCCTATTGATGGAGATAAGAATAATTCAGTCTGCGCGATAACAAAGGGGAGAAGCCTCAGGAGACAGCCAGAAGAAATAAATGGCTGATGGAGTTACAGGTACAAATGGAAAGGGCCTTATGCTTGGCCAAGGAGGACTAGACAACAGTGATAATGAAAGTGACGTGAGATAATACAATGGGGAAAATAAAACAAGGGAGAGTGGGCGCTAGCCTCCTGTCGTGCGGTTGCCCTCTCCACCACCTGAAAGTGTCATATCTTGATCCAATACTGAATGCTCGCTTCAATTGAAACGTCAGGATTGCACACCTGCTGCGGCGACAGTCGTTTGCGTCAGTCAACGCCGCCCAGCCTTTCTACAGAGTAGAGTCCCATAAAGTCTCCTTTGATTCTGTCCCGGCTAACCCGTTTTCAAGCTCAAAATCCTTATTCGATGACTGGCTGGGAATGCCGGTAACACTTTTCTGTCTTCCAAGCGATTCGCGTACCTCCTTAACGATTTGGGGAACACATTTTGCTGCATGATAAACAAACCAGCATGCTATCTCCGCATTTTTCAGGAGTTGCAGGCGCCCGATACACCATACATAGTCGGCTCTTCTGGAGTAGATGACAGTTAGGACCAGGGAAACGAAACCAACAGTACAGGGACTGGCCATAGATTAGTTTCAATGCCCGTGGCGAGAATAAATGAGCTCACATGACGCCAGACCCAAAGGCGAGGGCTGGTTGAAGTTTCTGCTTCCAGCCGATCTTCATCCTCCAGATAACACACTGAGGAAGTGCTACAATTAGTAAGCCTGTAAAGAGTTGGATGGCGTCTGAGATCCCTATGATGGCAAAGAGCTCGCAACGAGGTTTACTTTTGCAAAACTCCCCGATGTTGTTGTGATCATAGCGTTTTCTGTTGACAAGGCCGACAATTACAAGAGTATAGATAACCTGAAGTAGAATGATGAAAAGGCTTCCACTCCATAACAGTTTCTTGAAACTAATTCTATCGGCCAATACTTGACAGTGTTCAAGCTGGATGGCGATCTTGATGCAGGCGAGAATGGCCAAAGACAAGGATTGGTATACACGTTGAAACTGAAATTGGTGAATCACTATTTGAAATGCATTACACAGGTATTGCACTTACCTCCACAGGCTCGACGAGTCCGCCCATTCGTAGATTCCATGTGTGTACGTCGTAGCCAGGAGACTGGCTAAACTTGTATAATTCATATACACTGACGCAAAAGGTTACCTGCGGCGTACTCGTCAGTTAAACAACTCAAAGAGCGAGTAAAAGATGGGAAGCCCGGGGGGGATAGAGGACAACATACTAAGGCACATGAGTTCAAGACTAAAGGCGATGTAAGTCCTCATTTTCTATACCGTACTTGAATGTGGAGTTTATCAATTACCTTCCGAGATAGCGAATGCGAGATATGACCATGTCCGCTTCCGGTTCCACCACATTTTCCAGTATGTTCGAAGCAAGTCCAACAAAACTGAACACGCTGCAAAAACAAAAATGCTGACCAAGGCTTGCCCGTTATGGTTTGGGGGAGTATCGAAGTCTGGCATAACTCCTTTCGGCGGCTCGAGGGCTGGCAGTGCCACGTCGATATCTTGCCCTGTTGAATACATAACGAATGACTGAAGTCGGTAATGTTCTTTCATTCCAACCCGCCCCTATCTTGAGAGATGAGGGACGACGTGTTTATAGCATCGTATCTGGCCCAGCGGGAGGATCATGTCATCGGTAGATCGTTTTTTAGCAGCAAGGACCCTTGCCCATGCAAAGCAAAGCCAACAAGACAAGTAGGCAATCGACAAGCATGGGATCGACCACTTTGAAGCCTTTCGTGGATCTCATGAGCTGAGGTTGGTGAGTGGGGATGTGGGTCCGGGCCGTCTGCCGGCGCCAGGATCCAATTTGTCCAACGCCAGTGTGATCAAGAACACTCCACCACGCCTGGCGCAGCGCCCGGTATCCAGCTCAGGCGAGGTCCCCACTTACCGTCGCGGATCACACATCCCGGTACCCTCCATCGGCCGGCTTCCTGGTGTCAAAAGTTTAGTCTGGCAGCTAGTCAGCCGCCTTTCAGACATAGCGCGGGACCATGCTTACGCCAAGACCATCATAGTTCTCGGCAATCTCTTTGTGGTGCATTGACGGTAAAGAAAAAAGGATTCCTGCTAGGAACCATGCTACTGAACACTTGTTGATGTCAATAGTGAACGAATAACTGATATGTGTTCACTTTGAATACGCTGTGCTCCAGTAGCCTTTTGCATATGTCTTTCTCATGGCGTCTCCGAGTTATATGGTACTGTTCTGGGCCTTAAAGATAGGTAGGTAGGGCACTTCTCCATCGATTCGGATACTGCCAAGAGATATAAATCAAGTTCTCGAAATTCGAGGCTTGAGGCCGGTTACTGAGTCTGTTGGCACTTCGCCTACCCTTGACTCAAACTGCAAGTCTTTTACAAGAAACGGTTACCACTGAAATTCTTTGGGCCCTGCAGAAGGCTGACAAGGCGTCGAAGGGAGGAAAGCCAAATCTATAGGGGTGCCCATCATATTTTTTTGGTTCTTGTACCCTCACAGAGCGTTGTGAGGGACCATCTACGTTATGCCCTTTGGTAGATTTACACCCATTGCTTTTGTACTAAAGCGAATAAGCGGTGGAATCGTGCTGTGAAAGGGGGAAAATCAACCAGTCAAAGCATCGAACAAGTAGATGTAGAGTCGCAAGTCATTTCCTGTGTGGATCTCGAGATTCAGTTTCTGCTTCATAGCGACTCGATGTCATGGGTAATTAATTAGGCATTGCGGTTCATGTCGAAGCCATGAACATTCACCATGCTTCGGTCGAAAATCCTCCCGCAGGGCAATGCTTCAGGTTAGACGCATCCAAACTTTCCGGAGGGCTATTGAGAGTGGCTGCAGCACTACTTGTGATGTCTCTCGTTGCGTTAGGACGGTATCAGTTGATGAACTCACCTGTTGTTTCCAAAGGGACTTGGCCCCTGTCTGCGTCGGCTGAGATCATCGATGCTGAAGACGAGGTATGCAGAGACGATTCGATAGCTCCATGGGTTTTTGTGAACATAGTAATCACTCACTTGAAGCCTGGTGAAGTGTAAATCGCGACGTGTCGTGGAGTCTTGTATATAATACTCGATACTTAATGGCTGACCACTACATGGTGTTTCGTCCGTCCTAATTTACAAACAGCCATAAGCTCGCCCTTATTCGGGCATAGAAAAAGGCTTAGATCGTTCTCACTGAGGCTACCAACGAGGTCGATAATGGTCCTACAGGACGTTTGAATCGAGAAGAGATTCCCCCATAATCATTAGGCACGCCAAAACGAAAAGAAAGACAGTAGATGTGAGCAAGAATATAGTGGTAAATGATCGACTTTGGTAGAAAAGTGTTACTGTAGGGTTGACATATATTAGGGGCCATTTACTTCACGTACCGTAAGCGCCCGATGTGCCGTTGGATGTAATTTCGGATGGTTATTGCTGAAATTCCTGAATCGCTACGTCTTGATACTCGTACCGTTTTCGTCGGGCGTGTTGACATTGGATAGCCGACACAACTTGGTGTACTAGAAGGGCGAGGACACCATTCATTGCCAAACGAGACGATGTGATCACAGGACTCTCTAACATGTAAATCTCATTTATTAGACGTTATCGCACGATGTTGGTCGCTGGTGCACTCAACTGAACCAAGCAGGCAGCTGTAGTGGTGAAAACAAAAAGGAGGTCGCACTTGACTGCGCCACAACAGACACCTTTCCGGAGTAGTGACAACAAGAGGTCGCACTTGGCTGCGCCACCAGCAGGCGCAACGATTATTGTATAACTGAGCTAGCTATAATAGAAGATTTGTCAAGGAAAGCTTTCTGCATGGAATTTTGACTTGTTTAAGCAGCTCTACTTTGAGCGGCATAAGACTACCACAGGTCACTCGCCCCACTCGACCCCACGTACAAGCAGGTTACAAGATTTAGGTGAAGCTATCTCCAAAATGACTGTATTCCTCTGTAACCAAGCTACTTCTATTAAAGTATAGCGGTCTATTTTACTTCCTTTTATTGGCTAATAGCCCCTTACACCAGGCAGGATACATACTCTTCTGTATCAGCTACTTTACTCTATCTCATTGGCCTAATACCCCTATCGTGACCGCATGGTAGTCTTATGCCCGCTCAAAGAGATAAGGCTTTTGTAGCCCTGTATCTTCAGCCGCTAATCTTAGAACGCATTTCTGATCAGCTTAGTGTAACCGTGGTACTAGTGCCCTCCACAAAGAACTTCAAGAGCGTAAAGTTCATGAACTTGTTATCCAGAAACTTCAGATATCTTCTATGTGTGGCAAGCTAGGAGAAATAGATTAGAAAAATTCTAGTAGGATATTATATGTAATCAAGAGGCTCATATGAAGCAAAGGACGGAAGCAGAAACATGCGCGACCTGTTAGGCACTCTGTCTAGACCCATGTCAATACAATGTGGGTCCGGGAATGGGGAAAGTAGTTGCCGGGTACGAGCGAACGGAATGGAGCCATGGCTGGCTGGGATGGGGACGGTTTAGAACGATCCAACGGCCTCGTCTAATCAGATAGCTAGGGCTGCTCACAGGGATGCGAGTAGCAGTTCTTTTTTCAGCTGTGTCTTTGCCCATTGCAAAGACTTTGACGAGTTGCCGCGTCAAATCAGGATCATAGAAGCGGACGATATTTGTGTAACATTTAGCATGGTTCGTCTTTTTGTTATGTGCATACTGTTGGTGCACAGCGACCTTGAATGTTATGTAGAGGTCTCTCTAGAGTTTACGCCGACCCCTGAGCGACTGCATCTGCGAGATACCGACTCCATGCAGCCTTGCATAAGTAGCAGCACAATACCAAGTTAAATATTCAAGACGTACTCTGCATGCAACATCTTCTAGCTCAAAAATCAAAGCCAAGCAGGCAGGCAGTCACTGGAAGCTTGACAAAATTATAGGCCTCGATCCTTATATTGACGTTGCTATCGCTATAGCCTTGTCAAAACCTTCAGCGACATCCACGTCGGGCTATGGGACCACCACTGGCATCCGCGTGATGAACTCATGTAAAAGTTTTAATGCCTACTGGCACTACGATCACTCTGCCATCATGCCAGACTACAGCCTGCCGTACCATCATTACCCATGGTGGTCAGGTAACCCTGTCACTCCCGGGTCGTTTGACAGAAACGAGGTGTGGCGCGGAACAGGCCGTAGCAAACATCGTCGCCATCGGCGTGCCTCGCACACAGGGGCCGTGGCTTATGCGCCAGCCAGCATTTTCTGGAACGTGTACTCCCCAGGGACGTACGTCAGAGTCGAGCCGAGCGCTTACACGACTCCTCGTCTAGAGGTATTGTAGCCGTCATCCCCTAGTTTGTTGGAAGCTGATGCCGGTGCGTTCACAGATATCTACGCATAGAAGTGTGGCCGGATTGGCGCGTGGTTGTGTCGGACTGACTTGGTGTGAGGGTGCCCTAGAAAGGTTCTAACAGTTGCCAGCGCTGTTCTGCCATCGCTAAGCAATACTATAGGCCTTCTGGTATGTTCGAAGAAACTCTCTCGTTCTAGCATACAGCTTCTCATCCTCTCGTTCCCAAGGCTTATCCTGGGGGAAAACAATCTTCCGTAGTCCTTTCAATAATGGGATAAGTGGATTGTAATAGGCTGTGAAATTATTCGTGATGGTGGCCACAAAAATCGACTCCTTTGTCACTGTTCCCAACTTGAGTTTGGCTAACTCCTCCATATCTGCGTAGTTCCATTTATCAAACTGTGGAACAGCCCTGCTCTTGTCTGGTCCGTCGTAGTGGATGCAAATCCAGAATAACACCCAGAAGAATGACTCGAGATCATGCATAAAAGAATGATGCTCACCCAGGAGCGCCCCAATTGCCATGAAAGCCCGTGTGCCGGTCTTCCCCTTTGCTCCTGAGGCAACCTCTCGCGACTCTTTGATAGCCAGGTCAAGGTCAATCAAGAAAGAACGCCAGGAGGGATTATCATCCTCGTTGATCATGAGATTGTTGATCGAGATGTCTCTGTGAAGAAAGCCTGCCTTATACAAAGATTCATGTCCTTCGATGCACCGCTCAAACGCAGCAAGCAGAGCCGACCGGGAGCTCGCCTTGTAGATAGGCATCCCGTAGTCTTGGAGAATGACACGCCGATGTACACGATTTGGTAATGAACTGGTGACACTCGTTGAAGACACGGAACAAGATCGCTTGCTAGAAGGAAGAGGAGCACCAGCTTGGCTAGATGACCGCTTTCTGCTGGCACTGGCGCTGCTGCGACCCTGTCTCGATGTGCCAGACACGACGTTGTTCCGCCGGATTGGTCGTTCCGGACGGTAGTTCGCAGCTTGCGTAATATCCAGCCCTCTTCGAACATTATTTCGAATGTCATCATCTTCCCCGTCAATCTGGACCGTCTCGTGGTGATAGTACCGGGCTACGTTAACGACACCCTTGTCAGTCGCCTCACGTAGTAGTTCGCCTTCTTCATCTCGTTCCGGATATTGCCACGAATCCTTAACGACAAGCAGCATCTCCGGCCGTCCTTCGGGATAGGCTTTCCAACATGTCGTCGCTCGACCAGCTATACAAGGCGCCCGCTGCATCACCTCGTCGATGATGATCCGCTCGGTCGAACCATTCCGATTGACTTCGATGAATCGCTCCCCATTTGCCGTCATGATTGTCGGGTCGAACCCTAGCTGCTCCTCGTTGATCCAGAGAAAGCCAAGGATCGTGCAGACAAACTGACGCCCATCTTTGTTAATGTCGAACTGCTCCGATGCGATGCCACCGAGCCGGTCAAATGCCCATACCCTCATGAGGGACCCGCAGATGGTAAAGCCCAAGACGAAGCGACGGGTATTCTGCGCAACGAGCACCTCCCTGGCGTACCTCCCCAGATCAAGCCACGAGGCCTTGTCGGCGGATGGGTTGCTCTTCAGCTCTCCAGGCACCAAGATCTGCGACCAGCAGCACCGCGAGTCTTTCCCAGCACTCGTATCCTTGACAAAACCGATGTCCAACTTGCGCTCTCCGGTAGAACCTTGTATTGGCTTATTAGGCTGTGCAAGAGGCCGTCGTCGATGTTGATACGTTGGGATTGACTCGTGGCTGCCTGCGAACGCCGCTAGTTTGTCGCTGAAGTTGGCAAACCAGCTCAGCACATCATCCTGATTTGCGTCCCTAGGCCATCCCTTCCAACCGTCCTCAAAGAGTGGGTCGCTGCCTTCCACACATTGCTTGAAGAACGCCTGGGATGCTGCATCAAGACCGGCCACGCCTCCAAAATATGTGTCGTGAAAGCAACGGAGCCCCACATACATGGACCCAAGCTCCTTTTTGAGCACGTCGTCTACGTATTTGCGATACTCGGACGAGTTTGCGAAGCTGCTCGTATTGCGCGACCACGGGGTCTGTTGGAAGGACGAGGCTATCGGTCGAGGAGGGGGGGTGGATTCGGTGACAGCTTCGTAGACTTTATCCCAAATGAGGGTGTCGGCAGGTTTATCGGTAAGTGATAGCCGTAAAAGAGGTTTGATTCGGTCGAGGTCGACGTCGTCTGAGTTGACGGCAGCATTGAGTCTTGACAGATCGCTCAGGAGATTCTTGCCACTGCCACTAGATCGGAGCAAGCGAGATGCTCGCAAATTTTGGAGTGCCAGAAGAAGGTCCACGATGAGGTCCTGGAGGCCTACACGACTGTTAGCCGAAAGCGGCCAGAACCAAAAAACTTCCCAACCAAGTATTACCTTCTTGGCCAAGTTTGTCTATCGAGTCCAGAGCGCAGGAGATACTCGCGCTCTCGCACGCCGAATTGAAAGACGCACGGAAGGCATCGAGTTCGTTGCCAATAGGATTGTCCTCAATGATCTTGGACTGCAACTCATCTCTCATGGCGGATGGAGAATGTTCGAAAAGAGCGAACGTCACGTCTGTGGCAAGTCGCGTTCCTAGTCAGCAACTAAATGGAGTAACGGCCGGCAAAGCTTTGATCCGTTATGGTCCGTATTTGGTTTAGTGAGACCCATTATCTCCGATTGGATGACTAGAACAAGACGAAAAAGGCATGGCAGTATGGCCTATGGGCCTTAGGTAAATACCACGCCAATAGAGAATAAGGGCTTTAGTAAATATTGAACAAACATGGCTAACTATCCCTTAAGCAGAATAAAAGAAAAAAAAGAAAAAAAAAATAAGAAGAAAAAAAGACTTCTAGCTCTGGAGCCAAGTCATTTCTTGCCTAACTGAAAGGCTCCGGATGCGGCTTAGTGAACTGACAAGTGGGGCTTGCCCTGTGATTTGGTCCATACAGATCGCCTTGGATGAGAAAATACAGTTTCTTCCAGCGAATCTATTGAGAAAGTGTCTCGCCATATTTCAATGTATCTTCTATCCAGTGCATCGCTATGGCTGAAACGTAGTGCGCCAAAAATGCTTTTTCTCATTCTTTCCAAACAGAGACGCCAAATTGGGACCCTTCCGGCCCTCATAGATGACATCATCCCGCCGCTTGTCATCTCAGGGCCCTTTTGTTTGTTTGTTTGTTTGTTTTTGTTTGTTTGTATATTTTTCGTCTGGGTGGCTGTAACGAAGCCAGATCTCCTACTGGAGCAAAAGACGTGCTGAGCTAGCTAGGTACAGGGAAACCCCGCTTCCTTCACCATCCAGCATACCAATGGCACAAAAGGTGCTGTATTTCTCAAGCCCGTCACCCGTCAGCGGGTTCGGGGGCAATCTATTGTCGAACTTTTTCCACCGACCAGAATTCTCTCGCGCATCACTACATCTGCCGACGCAGTCCACAATCTCCAGTAACCAAGTTGTAGCTCGTAGTCGACTGTCGCGGCGGCAGGGAAAAACCTCGGGAAGGAATCAGAGGCCGACGGTGCGGCTTGCCTTCAAAGGAGAAAAACCCATCGCAATCGGCGTCGTTGATCGGGAGGATGTCGCTACCGATGCCATGGGCATCGTCCTCCGATATCTAAGGCGTTCTGGTTCTGAGGTGCCGCCATTAGATCCGACAAAGGTGTTGTCAGAGAAGGCGAACTCTCCAAAATTCCTTCTCTGAAAACTGCTGTTAGGGAGCCGATAGCATCCCCGCAGTTTTGTGTGGTCGCGTGGCCTGCAGAAAATCCCGCTCCTAACACGGCACTAACAGTGCGTGCCAAGAAAGAATTTTTACAGGGGAGAGTTGATCTCAGGGCCCGGCAGATCGAATGCGGCAATGTAGGGTAGGAGCAAAGACCGTTCATGATGAGCAATTACAAGCAAAAGTGAGCTCAGTAACGAAATATATAGGATAGTATTTTGGGTCAAATTGGGCGGCCCGTCAACGTGTTGCGCATTGAATCTTGGATCCGTGTTATGCCGCTGGTTGAAGCTAGGCCTTGCGCCATATCTTTGCGAAGAAGCGTAGGTTAAAGCACGCTTGAGTGGCTACTTTCCGTACATGCTTTTATCTTCACCTTTTGACCACTGAAGACCAACTCTCTTCTGTAAAAAGTTCTTTCTCTTGGCACCCGCTGTTAGCGCCCCGCTAAGGCCAAAAAATTTTTACAGGCCGAAATGGCAGCAAAGACAGCTGCGGGGCTAGCGGGGTCTTAACATCTGTCAGCAGAACGAGATTTGTAGAGCTGACCTTTCTTCGTGACGAGTGTCCTCAGCGACACTGAGGGCTGATATAGTGGACTAGGATGCATGATGCCGGGCACAGTAACAAGAAGTTATACTATCTAGAAAGGGCTTTGGATGTTTTCAATAGAGGGAAGCCCAAGACGATGAACCAACTTGCACAAGGCACCGAGGCCTTCAGTCTCCAAGTCCGGGCATCTTATGAGCTCCAGCGCCGTGCAACTCCTCCCAAGCGCGTTGTCTGCCATCCTCCCCACGGCGCATTTGGCCTGTTCCATTGTGGGACCAAAATGCTCGTGTAGCGATCCAGTAGCCAACTTCTGCACCGGAGTGAGTCATCATCGCATATGCACAAAGCGCCTTATGAATGACGATAATTTCAGAATGACATTTAAAATCAAACGGTGCTACGGAGATACTTGTGAGACTAGCTATGCCGCTCGAACAATATGTAGCTTGGCAGACCTCGAGGGACGAGAGCGGGGATTGGGAACATGTGAATTCGATGACAACCCGTAGTTCTTGGCCCAGACCCAAACATCAATGCTTCGACGCTCAGAGACCGGGAAACCACGAAATCGTCGCACCATGTCTTTCGCTTGATGAATCAACTCTGCCCTACCTTGTTGGTTTCATTAAAATTATCTCAGGCGCTTTGAAACCATCCTCGCATACTCTTCCATGATTTTACATGGCTGCACCATTCTGAAGGAGTTCTTTTAGATATCGAGAGAAGAAAGTGGAAGGAATTTACATAGTTCATACAGTGTGTGTAATCAGCTAGGCTGAAACAGATTTTTGATGGCAACTCGTGTGTGCAATCACAGAAGACCAAGAACCCAAGTTGTAAAGAGCAACATCCACACAATGGCTAATGATACAAGAGTCATACCGCCGATAATCATCTTAGACTATGGCTAGCAGGTCGATTGTTACATTTGGGCCGTTGCCGATTGGGAAGTCAGTTTCTCGGGGGGGAAGCTGATTAAAGATACAATATCAAATGTTTCTATACATAGCACCGTGGGAAAGCGACCGGGCCACAAGCAGATAAATCACTATACTACGGGAAGCAGATCGGATGTAGGTGACTCAGTTTCCTTCCAATAAGTGAAGTGGCCACGCTCTAGGCCCGAGAAAACAAGTCCTCACGTCAATAGGCTCAGAACCGCGTAATCGTCAGTCGGCCATCACTTGGAGACAACACTGCATGCTCCAGCCTATCAATTTCACTTGACTGCGAGCCACATGATGATTTCTACCATTTAGAAGGCAGCTGTATGGCGAATGCGGGTTACCGAATATCTGTCATGGCCGCTTTGAGACGGGGCTCGCTGTTGTGTTGTTCGACAGCAGTCACATGTTAAAAACAAACATCCACTGGCTCGTCGATATATATTCTGTATCTGAAAGAATTTCTTTTAGCAGTAGATATGAGTATTGGGCCAATTAAATGATTTTTTTCATGAATTTGGATTTTCTTTTCATGGGAGGGGGGTGAGAGGCAGGTGAGAGAGGGGTGAATGGATCATTCCGGTGAGGGCTCATTTTGGACCTGATAATTCGAATGCGAGATCAAGGCTGTCGCTGAGCGTCGGGACTGGGAGTATCACCAAATGAGGCTAGATAAAAGAATGCACAGTCACATCAGAATGAGAAGTGTGGGGCTAGCCCATTTGATCCAGTCCGCAGGGTCTGGCTTTCTGCTAGACTATAAGAACTATTTGAGGCACGATCAAATCAAATTCCCAAGTAGCGAATTTAAAAGGAGCCGGAAGCTCCATGTTCAGGAAGTACCATAGTACTCCAAAGTTGCGTCATTCATACATTTTCAATATGGCTACTGGTAAAGATTTTGTTTTCTTGGAATCACTTTCATTGACCTACTTAGGAAAAAACAAGGAGCGGATCGCATTGTCGCCTATTGGATAAGCAGTATGCTAATATGCTAATGTTCCATAGCTAGAACCTTTCCCACCCGAAGAAAAAGTTGCCGTTACAAAGACGCTACGATAGACTAAACTGAGGAAGAGGAATTTGATGGCGAATCCGGGAGGAGGACGTAAGCCGTTTGTCTATCACGATCTTCCTTTGATACTTACGGATCTTAGTTTTGATGTAGAGAAAATCACGTGTCACAAGATTGAGGAAGATGTAATTGCCATTCTCAGCCTTACGGGAGTTACCTTTATGACTGACATCTTTTCAGGGTAAACTATCGTTTCTGGTAAAGTGGAAGGACCATGAAGGAGAGACCTGGGAGCCCGTGGAGCATTTCAAGTAAATGCTAACTGTACCCATGTTATACCTCGATCTTCCTACTAATATGCCATGTAAGGGGAGTGGGCGAAGGTAGTCTCGACGATTATTACGAGACGATAGGTGGAAAGATGAACCTCATTGCGAAGTCACACGGCGTCTCCAGGACTAAGACGCCTCCCACAACAACAACAAAAAAAACGCTTTGACGAGAAAAAGGAAGCGGCAGCGAGTCAAAACGGGCAACGCTGATAGTACGAGTGAGACGTCGCCGACTACGGAAAAGGAATTCATTCTTCCTAATGGTTCGTGGGACAATGAGGTCGAAAGGATTGATGCTTGTTTTGAGGACAGCGATGGAGATGTGATGGTCTATCTTCTCTGGCCTAATGACAAAAAGACTAGGCACAAGAGAAACCTTGACGTAAAAAGTGTCCACAAAAGGTCACCCGCCACTTTCTCACACCACTGGTTTCTCAGGATTTCTACTGACATGATCTAGCTACTCGATTTCTATGAGAAATACGCCAAAGTTCCTCGTGAAGATGAAAATATGCCGGGGGATACTTTGGAAGCGGTTTCATCGCAATCCACGGCAGAGAAGCTGAGTCCTCCTTCTAAGTCATAGAAGGGCGAGATCCAAACGATCGTTGACTTTGGGAAGAACGACGCTAGGTTTCTGGAGTTTGTTGTTACCTGGAAAATGGCAAAAAGACCAAACACGAAGGAGCCGCCACCCAGATGTGTTTGCAAAATGTTCTCTTCCTCCCCTTACTCACACTACTGGCTTGCTAGGTTTTTGTTCGCTAACATGGCTTAGATAATTTAATTTCTTTGCAGTCATATCGCATTTAAAGAAGAAGAAGAAGAAGAGGAGGAAGAAGAAGTCACGGAAGATACAGTAGCATGCGGGCGGTTTAAAGCTGTCACATTCTCGACTTGCACCACCTAGTCATTATCAAGCAGGAGAAAAAAGGAGGATGACACTTGTGTGAAGCGCACAGAGGTTCCTAGCGGGTTTCCTCTGATGAATCTTCGGCTATCGATAAGTAGGGATGAGAAGGACGAAAGACTGCCGACGAAGGACTGGCGAGAACGAGTCTCGTGATGGAATTTGCAACTGAATTGTACGTACGATTTGGACGCTGCTATCATCAATGTTTATCGCGCAGTTGGCCCAAATCCATTGTTTTCGCAATAGAGAACAGCAAGCATGTCAGTTGCGGCTAGGACAGTGATATCAAGGATGATCAGTTCTTTGTTAACAGGGTTGAAAACGGTTCACAACTTGACAGATACTTTATATCTTAGCCTAAGCCTCATCTACTACCATCCTTTCATCCTGCGATTGCTATAAAACGATGATTAATATCACTCCAGTCGCTCGTGCCAAAGCGACATCTTCAACAATACCAATTGCTCCGTTCGCTAAACCCATAGCAATCCAGAGATTCGCTGCAAGTATGACACGAGCACCGGTACAAACAGAAAATGTCTTGAGAAGACTGCTGCCAACTGAAGACTCTGGGCCATGCCCCAACAGGTTGGCATGAATGGTAATAGTTAGGGTAACTGTACAGTTGTGTCGTTCTATGTGGCTGCCATTGAACTCTTTGGCTTAAAGATTGCGTCGAAAAATGCGTGAAGTATCATGGCATGTAGTAACTTCTTCTTAATTCAACTTTAATTGCACTCGCGAGAAAAGAAGGCCTCATTGTCGGATAGTTGGCTAACCTTTACGAAGTCCTTGGAGAGCATCATGGAAACGAAACTTGAACATCACCCTGGTGTCTCACAACCTCCTTCAACTCGACAGTTCGATGGAAAGAGTAGTATGCGTTGCGCTTGACGACGTCTACCTTGTCCATGACGATTTTTAGTCACATACAGAGCCTCCATGAAGACATGCGGCAGTTGATGCCCAGTCATCAAGGAGCAAAACACTGCTACCATCAGAGATAGCTATGCTGGATTCTAGGAAGACTCGTCGCGATCGTTATGAAATGGGATGCCCTCAACCGTACCATTCACCTCTCGTCAATAATGATTTGACATCTATGAGCTCGGCTTGGAGACCGATCAGTTCATTACCGTCGACATCCAGTCTGGGTGAGGTGCTTCCGCTGGTATCATCACGTAGGCGTTGGCCGTGTGCGCACCTCGCATCAACTTGAAGCATACTGAGAATACATTTCGCGCTTACTTTCATAGGTTTCTCTTTTCGGCCTTCTGTCAGATTGCTAAATGACGGACTTGTTGGTATTAGAGAGTTACTTAACTGTCCTGGCACCCTTCCAGCTTCCTGCCTATGACGGCATCATATCGCCAACGAGCCGTACCCCTAGCTTCTACAGACTTCCCAACAAGGTGTTTTTTGACCAGACCCATCTGGCCATCTTATCATGGTGCCCGTTCTGTGAGGCAAACTCATCTCAGGATTCCCCTCACATTCAACCCTTGTTGTAGGATGGTCTCGTTGTTTGAACCTATATCTCTCACCGACCTGCTACTGAAAGCCGACATTGCCTCCTATGGCGCGTCATATTGCTGCGTACACTAGAAGCCATACGGCACCCATCATTGGGGCACTTGAAGGGCTTCTCTCCAGTATGGGAGCGGCAATGAATCTTGAGACTGCTAGGTCGGCTGAAGGCTTTGTTGCACGTCGGACAGGTGTGTTTATCCTTTCTTGGATAGAGCGCACATGGCAGATGGTGCCTATGTTGCTGCAGATACGCTCCGGACAGAGCAGGTGCTGATATACTCGCTGGTTGGGGAGGGCGTTGGGAGTATGGGTTCATCTCCGGTGCCTGAACGGTAGGAGACATTTGTGCTGCTGGGTTGGCGTGTTCTGCGTGATGTCGTCGTTGAGGACGCGGAGCAAGAACAGGGGGTGTCGCTCGAGGAATAGCTGTTATCGACGCTTGAGAGTGCGCACCAGCTTCGAATCGTGACGTGGTCTCGCAACATAACGGTCTTGGTGCCGAGCCTGAGCCCGACTGGCGTGATGATTTCGCTGGAGCTTCGAATGAAGCATCTGTGCTCATCGGAGGCGTGGGAGGAAGTCCGCGCAGCGACAATTTGGCCCACTCTGATCCATCTCGGCCATGGCTACATGAAGAGTGAGCAACTATGAGAATGTAAGTGAATCAGCCACATATGGAGCTAGTAGCGTCACTGACCTTCGAAGGGAGGACAATGTTGCCTTGAAGTCGGAGAGGACTTGTTTAAAGGTGAGCCAGCATCGGCCAAATCTAGGAGGTTCGAGATCGAGGGCAGAGAGCACCTTTGGTCCTCCATGCGGGTCGAAGGAGACTGATACAGGTAGAGCCAGGGTCCAAATCCATACCACGAAATCCACATATGGATCCATAATGTGGATCCATATCCATTCCATTCCATTCCACGTAGGCTTCAGCTTTTCCACATCCACGCCACGGAACCCCTTCCACATGTTCCACATGTGGAAATTGTGGAAAGGAATGGAAATTTAGGTGGGGTTTGAAAATACCTGGATTTCCTTGTGAAATAGCGCATACCCTAAGTACTTTCCATAGCCAATAACAACGCAATAGCAACAATTTTCCACTCCGTTTTACCCGTACACAAAGTTCAAACAAGTCTATTCTAGGAGGGTTTACTATTACTCACGCCCTGACTACTCCAAACCGAAATGGCCACCCTTCATCCTACCAAGTCAACCACACCCGTTCCAGAACGTACAGAAGAAGACAATCAACGACTCTTTCAGCTCTACAAAGGCTGGACCTTGACGGAGAGAGACGGCCAAGTGCGTCAATGGGTATATCAGTTCGGCTACGATATCCAGCATGCCGATAAGGGGGAACGCCGATGGGTGTGTTGCCTTTGCATCAAGCAAAAGCGGCCGAGGCCAAAGAGTTACGCCATCAAAGGGTTGCAGAACGCTGAGGGTCACCTGTACACGGACCACAATGGCATCATGGATCCGACAGGCAAGAGGCAAAAGCCTACAAAGGCATCCGAGAAAGCACATCAGTCCATTGCAACAATCCTACAGTTGAACCCGAAGGAGCCGAAGGAACAAGATTTGATCAATACCTTGATCAAACGTTTCGACAAAACTGTATTCCAGCAGAAACTTGTCAACTGGATTGTCAACTCTAACCAATCCTTCTCGATCGTCAACGATCAAGATCTTCGAGACATCTTCAACTACCTCAATCCATCTGTCGAGATCACAAAAGCTAACATTACTGACGTGACCGTGCGTGCCATCGCAGAACGAGAATTTACCAACAACATGGAAAGAGTGAAAGATGCTTTGCGAAAGAGTCCGGGACAGATCCATATCCAGTACGATGGCTGGAAGTCTGGTAACCGACACGCCTTATACGGCATCACATGTGTGTTTCGGGATTCAAATAATCGGCCACAGAAGTGTGTCCTCGGACTGCCTGAGCTTACAGAGCGGCACACAGGCGAGAATATCGCCGGGCAGATTATCGAGATCATTCGGGAGTACGAGATCAGCGATAAACTCGGGTATTTCACATTGGATAATGCCGGTAACAATAAAACCTCGATGGGGGAGCTTGGATTAGAGTTTGGCTTCGACTGGGAGAAGCGATGGGTTCGCTGCGTTGGCCACGTTGTCAACATAGTAGTGAAACAGATGCTGTATGGCAAGAACCCGGATGCTTTCGAGAAAGAGGTCTTCGAAGGACTTCACACGGCAGCGAAGGAGCATGAAGTCTGGAGGAGGCGAGGCTCTGTTGGAAAATGGCATAACTTTGCTGTTGTAGGTGGCTGAGTCCCCGGCTTTATTTGTTATACTCACGAAGACCTAGGAGGTGAGCAGATCGGACACGTGGACCGATATGCTCAAGAAGGTACAGGCTGTCGAGAGCCAACTCTCTGATGACGCTCAGCTCAAGAAACACCGTCCAGTTGGAGTTGTGGTCGACAATGCTACCCGGTGGCTTTCTCAATTCTCGATGATTGAACGCGCTCTCCTCTTGAGGCCATTTTATAATTCTTTTGTCCAGAGAGCGTCAAACGAGTGGGAGAAGGTCAACTTGACGAGAGCTGGCCACATCAAAAAGGGCTCCAAGCTGCCCTTCTTCCTGAAGGAAGAGAATCGCATGACACCTGATGATTGGCATGTGCTCGGGACTCTTTACGACATTTTGCTTGACTTCCAGCTGGTTGTGAGAGGCCTTGAGGGCGATGGACAGGGAAAACACCGGAGAAAGGTCGAGGAAAACGAGATCGACCCTCCACTGTCTGGTAAGCCTTAGACTTCTCAAAAGCGGCCCGATTCTTATTTTAACAGATGGCTTGTACAGGAACAAGCTGGGATCTTATTCACGCGTACGAATTTCTTCTCGAAACCCTCGAATCCGCGAAAAGAGCAGTCGCCAATTTTCCGCACGGCCATCACCTCGCTGTCAACATCAACCTGGGTTGGCTCAAATTGAACGAATACTACGAGCACCTGAATGATAGCCCCCTGATCTATGGCGCTGCAGTTCTTCATCCTGCCTACCGGTGGGCACTGTTTGACGATTTGTGGGGAGACGACGACGAAAGACAATTGTGGATTACCAAGGCGAAGGAGATGGTCCAGGATCTCTGGGAGAGAGAGTATAGGGACCTGGAGGTTGATGACCCAGAGATTGAGTTGCCTGCCAATAAGCGGCTGAAGACCTCAAGAAACAAGTTCACAGCGTGGCGCACAAAGAAGCGAGGACTGACGACTGGAGGGATTTCTGTTACCGAGTCGCCAATTCGATCCCCAGCTCAATCCCCTAGGTCCTCAGTTGGCGGTCTGGATCTTGATGAATACGAGCAGTGGCAGCGTGATATCGAGGATGCTGATGCTTCTGTCACAGATCCCTACGAATACTGGCACATAAGGCGACTCAAATACCCCCGGTTGTCTAGGATGGCCTTGGATCTGCTTACTGTGCCACCAATGTCAGCCGAGTGTGAGAGGCTATTCTCGACCACTGGCCGCATGGTTACCAAGAGCCGCAATAGGCTAGATGCCAGTACAATTGGGCTTTGCCAGACACTACGGAGTTGGTTGCGCGCCGGTTTGATCGGGTCGCTAGATAGGATTCTAATGGACGAGTGACAAAAACATCGACGTCACCAAGGCATGGATGCGATCCACTAATTACCATTGTTAGACAAAGTAGGTTTCCATTCCACAAATTCCACAATATGGATTCATTTCCATAATGGATCCATTTCCACCCATTCCACATCGAAGTTATTAGTCAGCATCCATATCCACGCCATATTCACAAATGTGTCGTGGAGTGTCGTGGATTTGAACCCTGGGTAGAGCGGGCGATAGAGTATCCTGCCTTGTTGTTGGTCCTATTTTTCGGGCATGAATGATGAATTTACTGCATCTCTTTGCGGCTGGTTGCGCGATTGATCAGAGCTTTTGCAAGATATTGTCCGAGACTGTTCGATGAAGCTATCGGGTGAGAAACGGAAACACTTAGTTATCTGTTCGCATGCCTTGCAGATTTTTCACGTCGCATTCGATGGTTGCGAGGAACCTTTCAGCTCGTGCTAAGCATTTGATGCTGTAGATGTTTAAATGCTTAGTTGAAGGAATGATAAGTTAACGATTACAAACAGCCCAGGGGGTGTTGTTGAACTACAGGAACCGCTAGCAATTGCAGGATACTACAAGACACGTGTTTGCTGGCTCCATGAGTTAAATTACCCCGTCACACCTTGTAGATCAGCATCGCGCCTGAACGAAAAGCTGCGCGCAAAGCCCCTATCTGCTCAGATGATCGTCTAATCGCATATGGGCCTGAAACGAGGGACGTTGGTTGTTAGAGACAAAAGCACTGCCCGCTGATTGCGAACGGCTAGACATGGAAAGGTGGATCTGATGGCTAGCAGATCCAAGCTCGCTTATTTTAGCGTCGCATACCGGCCGCTGCATGCTTTGGAGGCTGATTATGGCGCCTTCCCCACCGGCAGCTAATGCAAGGATCCACGTCGGTCACGCTGCCTTGTCCTTTCTACCCGCCGAAACCGACGGATTTAGCAGGGCTAACAATTAGACACCTTTGGGGGCGCCAAAGGGTTAGCGTCGAGAGCAGGGATTGTCAGTCGTCGGAGCAAACGGAACGATGCCAACCGTATCTTGGCAACACGGGTCTGAGGAACGAAGCTTTTTTTTTTTTTTTTTTTTTAAAAAAAAAAAAAAAAAAAAAACATCCGGCACGCTAGTAGTAGCATATACCCGTCTGCAATGCCTAGCTAGCCGATACTAGGTAGATAATTCTTGCCTTCAGATGTAAGAGTAAGGAATCTGACGATGAGCCTATGAAAGAGTGGTTAGCGAATGGACCGCGAAACTGGCTAATGTGCGATAACAAAAGAATGCTGCAGTCAAACGGCACACCCAAAGTCTATTGGTGCAAGAACCTTGGGCGGCTTCACAATCTATTGATGGGTTATTCTCAGCCTCTAATAATCTCGGCGGCTATTGGAGACGCCTGATCATAATAGAGATGGGGGCTTGTTTTCCCCCCTCTGTACATTGGCCTCGGTCCAACGTGGTATGCATACGGAGTATTTCTTTTATCTTTCAGCCTAAATTTTGTGTACGAATACCAACATGACAAGCAACAAGGCCTAGAGGCATATATACCATTGAACATTTATCCAATGTCGGCTTCAAACTAAAATGTCTCCGACTCGCACGGCTCTATTTCCATTTAGGTCGTGTTTATATCTTCAACATCAGGTAGACTTCAACACTATACAGCGCAATTATAATGCAAGTCAATATCAGTAAAAGACATTAAATATACGGTAAGATTCCTATCAAACGCGAAACCTTAAACCCTATGATGACAAGCTCTTTTGCAAGAAACGCCAGGATCTCAGCATAGGCCCCAAGGAGGCTGCCGGAACTATCAATTGTTCACCCGATGAATCGCGCAGCTTCAATTTTGACCCTCTCCTCATGCAACGCCGCGATCATCACATTCGGCACTTCCAAGATGACTCAGAAACAAGTGACGCGAATCCACCATCACCCAATCAAGAAATGCCCAACTTAAGCCTTCACAAATACCCCGCTGGATCTCAGCTCATACTGCGATTGCTGAAGACTGGTTCCAGATGGAAGGCCAGAAATGCCCTGTCGCTGCTACTTCTTTGCCAAGCGCCGCACTCGTCGGCTTTGCACCCGGGGATCTTGGTTGCTATTACGCCAGCTGTCAACTGCTCGCTGGATAAGACCTCGCTTGCCTTGAAGAGAATCGTTGAGTTCAGCTAAAGCCCAGGCAATGCGGTTACATTCTGTCTCATACATGAGTCGCTTGCCTCGATACTGTTCCTTGGGGCAGTACGCTCGGGGATAGACGCAATTTCTTTCCTTAAACCGTGGGGATAGCTCATCGGTGTTAACCGACTCGATGTCGCACCGAATGTCGTATTCCATCTTTACCCTGTCTCTAGAATACTCAAACTTAATCCACTGAACACCGTTACTGTCCTGTCGGAAGACCAAGGGTGTTGTAGCAGGAATGGGTCCGGGTGCTGTCCTGAGGTTGAGCGCGGGCGTCTCGTTTTCAGGGCTCTGCAGCTCTCCATTTTCATCTTTTCCATTTGTAAAATGTCCATGCCTTCTTTGGTGCTGGTGCAAGTTGTCTTGCCTATTGCGATACTCCTTTCCACATCCAGGGTAGTCGCAGCGAAAGACTTTTGGAGGTTTGTCCGAGTGCTTCAATTTCATATGTTTTGCCATGCTGCCCCGGAACCATCTAGGATCGCCTCTAGGTTCATATTTGCATAGATGGAATTGGATCTTGGCCTTGCCTACATAGCATGCAGATTGTGATACTGATGGAGTTGGCAAGGGCTGCAAATCAATGTCCAGTGAATTTGCTTCGGTCGGATTAGCCTTCATCAAGATAAAAAGGACTAGGGTATTCAACGTACCACGATCCGCAGTGTAAGTTCCAATAGGTGGTTGCGCTCGAGTTCTTCTTTCCTTTTCACCCAACAGAGGTTGACTCCTGACGTCGATCGACGCTGGTCGCTCTTCAATCAGAAGAATTTCTTCAGATACGGGTCCCGTGTCGTCTTGTTCTATGCGCTCTAGCTGCATAGCCGCTTTATCACGCTCTTTACCAATGCGGGCCAGCTCAGCCTCGACTTCTGCAAGCTCCTCAGCTAGTCGGGATCGAGATGCTTCCAGTTGACGATGCTGTCCTTTGAGGTTACTGGACTTCATCTTTATTTCCATGGCTTTGAGGTAGTTATCCTTCGTCTTATTGCCGTCGTCGTCACTGTAGTAGAAGCTGGTCCACGAATCGCACCCCGCCTCACCTGAGAAGGGCCTTTGCTCTCCCTCAACGGGAACGGCAGAGATGTCACCTGCCGTGGCCATCTTTTGAGCAGTCGGCACCTCTCAATGGGCAACTGCACCCTAGAAACAGAACCCGGTTCATATATTAGGAGAATTGAAGTGAGGATGAAAGTCAATATACCGAGCCAGTCGGATGGCCAACAAGCGAAAGGGGGATCATATGAAGCAATCGATCAAATGAATAGGCTGTACGAAGACATAGGATATGGCGGCCAGGCTTTAATTCTGATACTTTACCGTAGTCTGAAAGCAATAAGCATCGAGTACGTCGAGGGGGAAAATGAAATTAAGGAGAAAGCATGGATACCACCATGATACATGTTGAGCGGCTGGCTTTATGACGAATTGACTATCTGTATCCTCCCCCTGTCATTGGCCCCCGTAGACTGCCTCAACTTTATGCTCGGCTTGCTGATCAAGCAGGGGTACCTGACACCAACTCGGACTAGAACCGTACAGTGATCAATGTCTGCCAAAACATCCTAGCCACATCCTAATGACCATCTCTTGCCACGTTGAGTAAGTTGGCGTATCGATAGCACTTTTGCAGGATCTGTTTATGAACACATAGAATATTGGGTCGAGGTTTTCAGAAAAGGCAGTCGGGTACAGAAACATAGAGACATATCTTGCAGTATCTCGACTGTGAAGCGGAGAAAAGAGTGCACTTTTGCTTCTTTATTGACCCGAGTTGCGATCCCTCCTATAAACCAAGGATCCAAACCCTTGCAAGGTCGCGTCCCGAAATGAGTATCAGCCATACCTCATACGGTCCTCTGCGTTTACGCCTAACGAAAGTAAGTCTGGAGACCAAGAGACCCCTTGTTGGCATAATCCTTCCTCGACAACCCGCAGGCTTGTTCACCCGGCCATGTGTGACCCAGTAGTGAACGCAGCATGATCAAATGTGCGGATTGCCAAACGCTGATTTGTAGAACTGCACCATCGAAGTCATTTCCGGAATGGGAAAGTTGAGGCTGCTGGACGTGGAATTGACGAGAGATCGATCGGGCTTGGCGGCACAACGGTACAGTTGGGTTGAAAACAGGTCTGTGAGGGCATGTTGCTAGCACGCGATTCAAGAGCAAGGCTGTGCTCTTAGATGGGCGGGAAAGAGGATTTGGAAAGATGCATGGAGTCGATGATCGACGTCTTGACAATCTTACTTTCGTGGCCAGGAAGTTCGCCGGTACCTCCGTCCTCGAGGAAATCGAGAATAGAGAAGTGTGCGCAAAAGACAAAGTTGTTGATGGTTCGGACGAAGCCCTCCTAACGCGCCTTGCCATCTTGCTCTGTGCACATTAACTCGTCTCTTCTGATCGCTGGCTTGACAAAATGACTCTTCTTGTGATACTCAACAAGAGCATCAATGGTGTCTCCGGTCCAATTGTAAGCCACCCCGTCTTTCTAAACCGTCGACAAAAATAACATAGGCTTCTATGTGAAGAATCTCGTATGATAGGTAATCCTCTGCGTGCGGTAGCATAATTGATGCTAGACTCCAAATGGCGTTTGACAATGACAGCATCTTTTTGAGACAGCTCTGGTACTTCCATCCATCGCTACGAAAACCTTCCCCTTCATCGGTTCTTTTGATAGCTTGATTGAACCATGGCTCAACCTTTGAGCCTAGATGACAACAACAGATTGTGGTTGGGGGGCGGATGTGGCGGCAGATGCTGGCACAAGTGGGCGAGGCATATGGATTGATCAAGCAAGAGTCTGATGAAATTCGCCAAATGCCAAAGAGCGTTGTTATTGGACTGACTTGGTAAATGTCTGGTTGAGAACGGCAAAATAGTCTAAGAAATCTGTAGAAGCTGATTGAATACAAGTTGAGCAAGTGAGACATATACCGGAATAAACAGCCATTTCCATCTATCCGGCCCCATATGGGTCTCTGTGATACCACTCATCCTTGTTAGCAACAAGATGTGCAGCTCCCTCGAATAGCGCTTCGCTTCTGGTAGTTCTGAGAAGGCATTGTGAGCACTGTCCAACAGATATAGTCTGGTGAATTTAACCTACTGTAATCTGGGTGTCAATAGCCGGATGTTGTCTAGCTTTTCTAGGACATGTTCGGTGAGGGCTTCTACTTTTTCATATTCTCCAGTTAGAACGATAACCTGGAAAGCCTTACGCTGGCGTGGAATTGCGGGGCGTGAGAGACGTTCGGCGGTCAAATCGTCGCTTTCTATTGCGCTTTCAATTCCATCTTGTATGGCAAGCTTGAGGGAGTCCAAGTATTCCTGTTCTTTGATAGTAAAACGTGACCGGAATCTTCTGTCGAGACACGTCGATATCCGGGAGCGACCTGGCCAAGATAAAATTAGACATGGCACGTTTACGTTCTACCCACAGGCGATTTACTTCGAGGTTGTGAGCCCATTCGGCTTAACAACAGTGGATAATCGTAGTCGACCTTATAGGTGTACACATCTAGAATACCGTTGCCTTGATGCGCTTAGCCGCCAAACTGACATCAAAGTGAAGGGTTAGGTCAATACCTGCGTACAGATGAATGAATACATCACCACTCTAAGATGAAGTCAGTAGAGCTTTGCGGGCAAGTTCTGGAATTGGCATGAATCACCATGAGCGAACTTTTCATGGTCAGGTCGTACATCATACAAATCTCTGACTCGGGAAAGATACACAGATCTCTTGTGTCCTCGGTTTGTGGAACCTCTGCAGCGACTAGAGCTTTGCGGATACAGAACGACATAGTTTGTCGATGGCTTTCTGACCACGTATTTGGATAGCAAAGCACGACCGCCTGGCGGCAATCATGATTAAGAAGAGCCTTATTGTTGACCATAGACTTCATCTGTTGCGTTAAGAGATCCGTGATGAGGTCTGTGGGGTCCTCGCTTTGAAAACTCCAGTTGCGAAAATCATTTTCAGACGGCGGATGGGATTCAAAGAAGCCGACGTGATATTTGTCGATAGTTCCGTAAGAGATGGCAGCAGATGCCGAAGGAAAGCTTATCATAATTATGAAGCGACCTCGTCGGTCACCCTCATCCCGCGCCATGACCTCAAGGTTGATATTTCTTGGCTATAGATGGGAAAATTGGATGTCTGTTGGATGTGCGGAGGCAAACAACGTACTTTCGGAGACTTTATGTGTCTTTGGCTGTGCAAGAGCGAAGACTTTTGTAAAGCCTAGAGTAATCTAAGGTTTATGTTTTATAGAAATAAGATTAGCTCAGAAATGCTTGCTGTTGAATTCCAATGCTTTTAGCTTTCCACATCATGGGCCCGTCCAATTTTCGCGATTGCACCCTGTGACCGGCCAGATTGGGAAGAGAAAAACAATTCTACTACTACAATATGTCTGGTATTACAGGGAGAGCCGAAAGGAGTGTCCGCTTTCCTCAGCTTCGATAGAATCGTTGTAGACCGTGGGTGCCGCCATCACGCGTCGTAAAGTAGTATTCCTGTCCGGAATAGGTTCGTGTAGTCCTTTTACACCAGCGAAACGTGGGCACTCCTTTCGGTCATCCCTGTACCGCCAATTGGTGCACTATTGTCTGCTCCAGAAGCCTCGATGCCCTCGCTCCAGCAACTATTGTATCCTCTGACAAGTATTAGCGTATTATCTCATCCTTAGAGACAAGTCTAGACCTCCTATGACAGTAAGACGTATCCATTGAATAGGCAAGCTTTTCTTTGAAACTATTTTCCACTGTTTTCGCGATGGAGAACAGCAAGCATGTCAGTTGCGGCTAGGACAGTGATATCAAGGATGATCAGTTCTTTGTTAACAAGGTTGAAAACGGTTCACAACTTGACAGAAACTTTATATCTTAGCCTAAGCCTCATCTACTACCATTGACCTAGGTCAGTAATTAACGTTAAGCTTCAGGTTGCGGGTCATGGCTTTTACATCTTGGGTGCAAAAGCTTCACTCAACGCAACGACACCACAATATTGGTTCACACGATGGAATATAAACTAAGGGACTTAATAATACGGAAGATTTTATTTTATTGAGAAAGTACCGTATTGAGCACTTGTACCTTCGCTCTGAAAGAAACAACATGCTCTTTGTAAAGTCTAGGGTGGGGCCCTCTTGATACATGGGCTGTACTTCAAAAAAACGATTTTTGTCAGAAATAGGCCGGCTTGTAGGTGCGTAAGCAATTTCTAGCTGGTCGAATGAAGTATTTAGAAGCGCCGCTGCTGCCTGAATTCCGGGGCCCAAATCTGGGAAAGTGGGGAGAAACTGACAGTGCGAGCCGTGAGTACTGTCACTCACATCGATGAAGTAAGCACGTCAGTGGGCCCACTTTCAGTATGAACATGAGTGTACACAGTGCAATCGGCTACTTATGCTCGGCGTGTGGGGCTTTGTTTTACACACAAGAGTTATTGTAGGAGAGGAAGGTGCAAGTGCTCAATACTATAGGTCTTGATTACCTGGTGCGCTTTAGATCGGTAAATTGGAATCGAGAAATAACAGCTACAGGGTAGTTATCGATCAGAGCTGTATCCTTACCCTTGCCCGCTTATAGCCAATCATTATTTGTTTAAAAATGGACGGTATCCCCCTGTCATCCGCTATAGACCCAATGAACGTCCGTATAGCGTCCCCAGCCCTGCTTCGACCCACTGAATTCATCTTATGCAAGCCACAAATTAGGCGTGCATAGCTGACATAATATCAACAGTCAAGCCGTGTAAGTTATTCATGTCAGCTAATAAAATACCCTGTCGAAGAAATTGAGCATTACATGGCGTAAGATCCACACTTGGCCAGTCTCAACGCGACGTTACTTTTATCCTTTTCAGCCTTGAGGTTCCACGGTAGTTTTGCGAACCCCGAAAGCGTGCACGGACGAAAAGATTGTATTACGACGCAATGCTGGGGAAATTAGAGGGACGTCTCGAGCGGATGGACTATAACATGTGTATTGTGTTTGTGAAAATATAGACGCCCTTCCAGATATTAGCTACAGGGTCAATTCTGATCAGCCCCTATTGCTAAAGCTTAATGAGCACGACGAATGTCTTATTTCCCCGCCCTGCGCAGCGCTTGATCATGGAAGCATTGACGGCATCCAAGGCTCAGGGGGCGCAGTCTATAGATGGCTGCGGGTTGCGAAGCTCAAGTCTTTTGGGCGTCTGTACTTGACTTGGCGTAATGTTTTACTGGTGGAGGATGTAAAAGGTAATCGCTTTCATGGTTCATTCTGTCGCCGGCTTGGCTCCCACCGACCAGAGAATAACAGCAGCGACGGCGTAGAGTGTCTGGGTTTAGGGTTTAGCGGGTATAACTACGACAGCTTAGACAAAAGAATAACTTACGCCACAAGTATAGTAGGGTATACCACCGGCGAGAAAAGGTAGGCCGTCTTGCAGACTCCATTGATAGAGTGGGTAGAGTGCTCCAACGCCGACCAATGTTCCAAAACTCTCAATTGATGCGATGAGCATTAGGGTGGATCCCGCATCGTGGCCTTCGAGCAAAGTGGATGCAAAAGCAAGTATACTCAGGTCTGTTACGACGCCAACGGTATTGATGATGAGGGCTTCCGCAGTCAGAGAGCGATATCCGCATATTGTAGTTTTGCAGGCTCACCTATGGTAATGCTATCGTATGACCCAGGGAGGCCGATCGCTAATGCGCCAACCGAAATGAACAGGATGGCAACTTTAGCCTGCGCAAGGTTGATGTTGTCAGATTGTTTGGTGTACGCAGTGTGTAGCCCAGTAAAGACGAAAAGCGCGACGCTAAGAACGGTACGAACAAGCCAAAGATGGTCGGCCTAAGGGTTTAAATTAAAGTGAGCAGCTGCCGCCCCACGAAGGTTACGGCGGTTTCGTACCTCTGTAGGACTTACACCGTGTCTGTGCTGGATATAAGTTGTGAAGAGCGGACGGGTTGATTTGCAAAAACCCATGAGGACAAAGACTCTAGGGAGAAATTTCAGTTCTCGGCTTCTAAAGAGAGAGCTGCTGCCGCAGAGCCAGGTAATATGTTCTGACGCAGTCATATGGCTAGCTGGTGCGTCATCGCCACGCAGGATTTGTTGCCCGTCGGGTAGCAAAGGACTCGTCTCATTTTGGCTCGATTCCTTCGTATCGGCATCCGTCTGCCTCAAGAAGATAATTATAGCATACGTCATGATACAACAAAGTCCAGACAAAGCACCAGGCAGAATGTGACTGTGCTTGGATAGGCGAGATGCAGAAAAGGAACCAAGAGGTTGGGACAGGGCTACGATTGCCCCTGTCATATAGTAGTAAGCAAAGCTACCGGTCGTTACTATGGTCACATAGATGGCTGTGGGACAAGAAAGGGAGTGGACAAACTGATGTTGAGGTTTCTGGCTATGAAGTACGGCGAGCGTAAGAAATACTGATCCATGGGACCCTCCTCCGACACACTTGATCAAAGGGCCTGCCGTAGCAGCTATGAGAGGCCAATTGTGACCCAAGAGGACTGCCACCGTTAGTTTTCATCATGTTGGGAAGGTCATTCTCAAGGCGTCCGTACTACTCGAGGATGTGACGATGACGGCAGCAAGAATGCTCGTGGTATTGATGATCATGGCGCAATATTTCGACCTGATGCTGAGAACGTAGCCAAGGACAAACTGCCCTATCATATCTTTAATGATCATTAGCAGTGGGAGTGACGGCGCATGGAACGTCAAGTATTACCAGAGACTCCTCCGAGGACAATGGCACACGTTCTCAAGTTCCAAAAACCAGGCTGCATCTGGGAGTCATTCGCAAGATTTAGCAGCTGATTATCGGTTACACAATCGGCCAAAGTCAATAGACCGAGGCACGCCAACGACGACAAGGCCGCCGTCCTATTCCAGCGTTCCATGTCCATGATGGTGAACTAGAATGATGTTGCTCGGAGGTTGAGAGAATATAACTGTGTGGTGAGGGGAAAGAAAAGGGGGAAAGAAAAGGAGGGAATCGAGGGACGGCGACGAGAGGTGGGGTCTCCAACCTACGCAGTATTCTTTAGTTGGGCATTCAGGTATGTAGCTGTGCAAAGAATGGCTGCAGTATGAGGGGTTGACAGTCTGGGGTAGAGCGAGTGCCATCAACGGCTGAAATTACATTAAAACCCACGTGGACGCCCAACATCAAGCCAGTCGGAGATACTCGAATCGCATTATTAAGTTCACATATGAGTTGTAGCAGAGTAAGTTTAATTATGAAGCTGATTAAGTTTCGCCATGAATCATGGACCGGGCTGCTCGCATATGGCCTGCCTCATCAAGCGAAAGGCGCGTCATGTACAGGCAAGAAAAGAAGGTCCAGTATGATATCCGTCAGCACAATCAAATCCGCCTCTCGCAAAACTATCTCTAATATCACAGTGTAATCTCTTTCATCTGATGTTGAAGCTGGCTCCAAGCTCGTACAGACGATACTGAGTATTCCGCGTAGGGGCTAGGAGGACGGAGGCCATGATACCAGATAGAACCTTTGGAAGGTATGAGAGGAAGTGCAGGCGTAATTGACGCCAAGCAAAGAAGATGACAGATAATACCGCATCGAAAGGAGGTAAGTACAGGTTGCGGGAAAAAAGATTGATGATTTTTGGCAACGCTGGGCGCCTTCCTGTTGAGGGAGAAGGGGTGGATGAAGATTGATTACATGCGCAATATACCGCCTTTGATTCGTTGACATGTAGTGTGAAGACGATTCCTGAATCACTGCGGGTTTTTGGGGAGCAGTGAGACGGATGATTATTGTGCCGTTGTGTGTATACTTACGTGGAGTTGTTGGAAAATGTCACTTGGACGGCCGATAGAAGTGTATTTATTAGGATCATGAATAATTGTGGACGATGTGGCAGGATAGTTTTGCCATATGAAGAGGGTTCATATGAAAAAAATAAGGCGGTTATGTCAATCACACTGACTTTTGTTCACCGCTCAATCGTCCCATCGCTCTGAGTATTGAGGCCAAGAGTGTGAGTAATACGCCAGCAGGGTCTGCCGAGTTGCACATAGGGACATGGCACTCAGCGCAGTGGCGGTTTCTGGAAGACCTGGTTTCACGCAACGATGGTTCTATGGATGGGCTGCCGTTTCTACCTGCTATCATCGCCCAGGGACATCAGTGGAGTTTTGCTGCCACGGCAAGAACGGGGCAGAAGACGGTCTTGTGGCTTCCCTTCCAGTTTGGTTCGACAGATGATGTGATAGGTGTTTATAAGGCTGTCTTGGGGCTTCAGCAACTATGTCATTGGGTTGATGGTGTTTTCTGGCCATGGTATAAAAGAAACGCACTGGGTATATCAGAGGGTGGGCGTTGTACATCATAGCTCTGCTTCCAGCATCCGTGGGTAGCATAGAGTTTTGTGAAATCTTTTATGTATTTCTGTATATTCTACAAGATATCCAAGTCTACACCCCGTGTTGGAGGCGCCAGTCGGGTTAGTTTAAAATTGAGGTTTGGAATTTCGCTGTCAGTAGACTAGTCCATTTTAACTCTTAGCGTTCGTCCCATCCAACCAGAGTCTTGAGGTTACACGCTAACGCTTTTCGTCTCTTCCGGCTATCGTACTAGCTTGATCAGGATTTAACAGAGTCGTCCAAACCAATAGCTCTGCGGGATTGATTCATCTCGCTTGCCGCTAAATCGGGTCGCTGATTGGTCAGAGTCCCGAACATGAAGGTTGTGCTCAGAGATGTAATCCATAAGCTTAAAAGCTGAAACATTTCGCTGGTGCAGAAAAATCAGAAGGACGCTACGACGGGCGCTGATGGCACCCGCGGTCTACAGCAATTCTATCGAAATAGGGGAAGGCGGACACCCCTTTCGGCTGTCCCTGTACCATCAGGATTGGCGACACTATTATTAACGTAGATATTGGTTAAGCTCCGCCCATAGAAACACTTCTCAGCCAGAACTCATCAGGAAAGCACCCAGTACAACAGTCTTCGCGTTTAGAATACTTGAAAACTGAACCCAACTCCTCACGCCCTGTCTTCTACTTCCAACGTATCAAGACAGTATCGGCCTGTTTGTGGGGGAAGTCGACTCTAGTTTTCTTTTTGTACTCTTCACTCCAGCGATTGAATTCTTCATCTGTCGGATCTCGAAATTGGTCACGTAGAGCTATCTAAAGTTAATTTCATACGTTCGTATAATAACTATGGGAACTTTACCTTCCATTTGTGTACTATCTGTGATCGTGCGCGAAATGTGTTCATCAGTCGTGAATTGTTTATGAAAAATAAGATAACCCAATTTTTTGGAAGTTTCCAATGATGCCATGTTGGGAAAATCAGATTTTTGGTCGAAAGGGTAGGTGATGGTGCGGCCTAGAGAGTTTGAAGGCGACGGGGCCTGCCTTATATGCATGAAAGTTACAGAGCGGCATATGGATTGATCTGCTGACCAAGTACCGTACGTCAAAACGAGAAATTAGAGGTCAGGGACTGCTCTGCAGTCTTGGGCGGCTCGAACCCTGGTAGCGACGAAAGAATCCACTGTTACCAAACGACGGAAAGACCTATGAGTCCTAGCAGCAGCTCAAGCATTACGTACCTTGAACAGAACAATAAGCGCCTATAATAGGCTCAAAGCTCTAACTCAGGCTCCAGCATTATTGGATTTCCCGTGGAAAGTTTCGCACTATGTACCGGGGAACTAGGATCACAATTGTAAAAGCAGAGATGGCCACACCGCTAGCCGCTAAATCTCACTTATCGGTTCAAACCCAACAGCTGATACCGCAAAGCTTTCCTTTCTTAGACTAGCGCAATTTGAGTGATGCGACACATTGCGTATAACTGGCTGGCTTTGACTGTTCGATGCCTTTGGGTGCATGGTATTCCAGGCTCTGGAAAGACCATTCTTACATCGTGGTTAATAGAAACCGTCTAAGATCAATGCAAGAAAGCGTCAACAGTAAATGCACCTTGTACAAGTGCTTACTACTACTGTTACTTCAGCCATCACCAAGACGAAGCAGCGCCGTTTCTTATAGAGTCATCACTCAGCTCTCCGGACGCGGTGGGGAACCGAGCACTCCTGAACTGGACAGATTCTCTAGGTCTTTAGCTGCGTATACATTGTGATCGACGCTGTCGACAAGAACAACCCCCGTGACGCCGTACTGGAAGTCATTCGTAGTCTCGTCATCGATCGAAAGTTTCTTAATCTTCAGATCCTTATCACGAGTCGCGAGTACATCGATATCGAGCGAGTGACGGAGAAAATGTCCGTCTCCGTCCCAATGTCATATGAACGGGTCGAATAGAATATTCGCTTTCCTGTTCAGTCAAACAACAAAGTTCTGAACCTGGCCTAATGATCTTCTCCTTGATGTTGAAGATGCTGTTAGTACCCAGGTAAAGGGAATGTAAGTGTTTCACCACACTGAGACTGTTTCTCTGTTAACAAGTTATAGGTTTCGGTGGGCTCGATCGTCAACTACATGAATTGCAGCGCTTGACCGGCGAACGTGATGTTGTCAGCAAAGCCCTTGAAGACTTCCTAAAGACTTGGATGAGGCTTATGGCCGGGTCTTTCTTTGGGCACCATAGGAGGATTGGCAATTTGTTTCTCATGCTTTTCAATGGCTTTGGTTCCGTGGCGAACCTGGCACTCCCTACAGTGGTACTCCATCCGTTCTTCTTTTAGATGCAATTAAAAGTAGTACATCACGGCCGGACTATCACAACAGCCATGTCCTTTACAATTCAGAAAGACTACGGGAGCTTTGTGGATGTCTCATTACTAGTCTGGCAGACTCTATATCCTTCGCGCACTACTCGTATTTTCTTGACAAAGTCGCTTCGCAATACGCCTTGAAAATGGAACCCTGCATGGTACTGTTGAGGATTGGGTTACCACAACCAAAAACCACTTGGAAACATTCTGGTATGAGCGTCTTTAGCTTGTCGTCTAAAGCTGTATCGTCGACTCTGCTTCGGTTCATGATCATTTAGGAACAGGGGTGCTGCGCGAATCAGATTTATCAGCTACATCAGTGCCTGGCGACATGACATTTTGCCCTGTCTCAGGACACGGGTCACTTGGTGTGATTGCTTCGAAACTCCGATCGATCCTGAAACCGGCAGTAACTATGTGTTTCATAGCACGAATACCAGCGACTCTGTCAGCCAACTACACGACTAGTTCGTTACGCAACAACAAATACGCCTCCTGCCTTTCAGGCATCAGAGATGAACCCAGACCAGTGACAAGAACAGCACCTGCTCCGTCTTGAGCGAATCCCCAGCAATATCACCGCTATCTAGACCCTTCTGGCGCACTTCATAGAAACTAGGATGGATTGTACATCTCAAGTGCATTTGCACGACGTGTGGCAAAGCCTTCAACCCGACCCAACAGTCTTGGGACCCATCGCCGCTCCCACACCTGAGAGGAGCCCTTCTAGTGCCCCTATGATCGGTGGGGTAAGATTTCCAGCGTACACAGCGACATAAAGCGTCAGGAGAGATACTCTTACAACTTCAAGTAATAGGTAGGTGATTTGAGGTCGACAGACATGTACAAGGGACGAGCCGGTTCTATGAAGAGGCGCGGTTATGAGAGGAAGCCTGGGACGAGTTTGTCTCACAGAACGAGCACCATTACAGAATGATCTTAAGGTGACGACCAGGATCTAGCCGTTCGATCAAAGGGCTAGCAGGCTGTACGAGTCAGGACAATAATGTCGCGGGCCAAAGGGTTGATGAGTTAGTTTGAGTCCAGTACATTCAACATATTTACGTCAACCCTTCTGTTGCTACATTTTCTAGATAGCCAGGCCTGCAAAAGGTTCCAATAGAAGACGGCACATTTCCTGCTAGAAAACATCGACGGTCTTCATCTTGACCTCCTCATCCGCTGTGTCATCCACCATCTCGGCTTGCTTCCTCGAAGGGGCACCGATTCTTCCCATACCGAACACAAAGACGACAATCGTGGCCAAGCCAGAGCAGAGCAAGACGGTCGACGTGAAGAACATCAGTTTGCATCCCCCTATGAGTCCAGGATGGTGGCCAGTTTATAATGTAGTGTTCAGTTGCATGTCAAGTACATTGTGCGAGCGGAGACACCGACAATCGCCAGCGCCATGACGATACCTGCCGCACTCGCGATGCCTCTGACTTGATCGCCATGAACTCTGTACGATACGATCACCGGCAAGGCACCCCAGAGCATTTAGACGAGAAATATCGTCTCAAGGATAAGATATCCTACGATTTCGCTTGCCTCGTTCCCTAGTCCCAGATCGTCCAGGGCCGACGAAAGTTGGTTTTCAGTAGACCATGCCATAAAGCTCGTGGCCGACGGCATGCGGACTAGAAAAGCCAACTGGATGATGTTGAGAATGGGTGCAAGCTAGTACCGTCCCAATCGGAACAGACGCGTAGTCGCCTCCAGGAACGGATCTTTGTGGATCGACCAGACAATGAAGGTCTGATGGGCTATCGCGATGGTGACTTCTCGATTTTGCACAATAGATAGCCAGGCCAGCAGGCCTCTTCTGCTCACAGTGCTCGTCCAATATTACAAGCCCTTCGAGCCTGGAACGTCAAGCAATGCGACATATAAGACATTGGTTTCATCACCAGTACTTTCATTCGTTCGACACATCTGCAGCTTGACACAAGATGGTACAGGTATTTTGTCGCATTAAGTAACTGGGCAAGTTATTCGACTGTTGCTTCCTTAATGAAACTAGAAAAGACCGGAGCTGTTTGTGTTTGTGGAGGACGTTATATTTTCTTGGCCTGAGATAGCAGAGATATATCCCTGTCACGGTGACGTTTTCGTTGAAAGTACGGAAACATAGGCTACAGCCGAAGGCCAATCAAATACCGCGGGAGACGCCAGTCCCGCTTTTCTTGCCTTAGCGTCTATACTACTGGGAGTCTTGAGTAGAATCGGCAATGCAGATTCTGACTCTGGCCTAGCGTAGAGACGTTTGTAGACGTCACTTGAGCTAGCGTTTTGAGCCCCAAGCCGTCTCATTCGGTCGCGAGTCGCCTATGTCAGTTTGAACACACTGAAAGCCCCAGTGTAGGTTAAATATCTTGGCAACGCTTAACAGAGCTCAATCAAGATCAAGTCAAGGCACAATAAAGAGCTCACTTTACTCCACTCTTTAACGTAAACGCTAAATACTTCGATACCTCTGATCAACTAATTAGAAAAAGATCTGCGAGCAAAGATTATGTCAATATGGGGCGTGCTCACTGTCACCAGCATTAGTCTCGTGGAAATGGGAAATACTGTCACCCTATCACAGTGACTAGCTTAGGGCCTGGCAGTCAACTGATGGAATACAGTACAGTACAGTAGCAAGAGGCGCGCTTCAGCCCTCTGGAGGAGCGGAGCATCTGGCTGACCGGCCAACTTCGATATGGTTCGCTAGTTTGCGCGTCCCTTTATCAAGCGCGCAATCATTTCGACAGGGAATTGGAGGCCGGGATCTTCTTCTCCAAGAACCGAAATAGCCGATCGGCCGCCCTGCAGGGAGAGAGTATGGCGGTGATCGCGTGGAGGAATGATGTTATTTTTAGACAAGCGTCGTTCATGTGGGATATTGGATGTCCAGTAATGTCCTAGTGGCGGGGCACCTTAAAAAGCGTCCCGGCGATTTCAGTCTCTCAAAAAGATGCTTCTAACTCTCTTCCCTGTAATCTAATAAAGTTGGCTGCTCAGCCTGTGCTGATCTTTCCCAATCAGATTAGCCGACATGCCCTCGTGACCCACCTTGGCTCTCTCGACGACGTCCAAAGTTACTCAGGCGCTAGGTTGGGGCTGATCTCTCCTCATTTGTCGCGGGGGGACTTTTTACCAGGTTCCGTATTTGACCAGGGGCATGACTCTACGTCATCATACCGGATTTCAAGCTGAAATGTGAATAGTACCCTCTCGTTCTACCTAGGAGGAAAATCACCATCAGATGACGCAAAGTGGACGCCAAACATGCAGGCAGTCCATGCAACTATACGATTTGCGACGGCCACAGGCCGACTCGACACACAATACTGAAACCAGATTGCAAGGATCACACCTATTTACTCCTACTAATCTACTCACACTAAACACCAAACACCCAGTCTTATAAAAGCGGACATCGCTTCAGCCGCCGTTGATAGGACGTTTAACACTTGAAGAATAGCCTTCAAGCTAGTTCGCTGGCTATGCTAATAAATCACAGGAAAATGCAGGGAGCCAATAGGGTAGAAGAAAAAAGCACAATCAAGGAACAGGCGCATTATGGACTCGAGGAGGCCTATTTCAATTCATATGGTGAAAAGCAGGGTGCAGTCTGGGCGCTGGGAAATACGGACACAGATTGAGCAACGTGTAGCACAGCACAGGCTTGGAGAGGCGAGGACGAAAGCTAAGCAATGTATGTACGGATTAGTGGCTAGTGCCCTATCGGCCAAAATAAGCCGCCAGGCGTAATAAATTGTATTGTATTGTGAAAGATACCCTACATCAAGCGGAAACAACATTGAGTTCTATGGTAGTATCCCAGACGAAAAAATATAATACGGCTTTGGCTTTTCTCCATCTCCACTTGTCTGACCAGTGTTTTATACCAAAGAGTAACTTTTGACATCTCTATGATGAGACCCTCGGCAGGGGCCTCGAAGAGCGGCCGGAGGTTATTCGGGGAATATCCCCTCTTTGACGATCGAAATTATCCTCTGTAAGAAGAAGAAGAGACCTAACAAGAAGACTAAAAGGAAGAGGCCTAGAAGGAAGACTAAGCAAAAGGCGCAGGCAAGCAAGCGGCTTTGCCTACGCCTTTGATGACAGCTTGCTGTTAGCATCAGGGTCTTGGATTTCTTTACTCTGGCATAACCCCAAGTCATGTAGATCTGTCAAAACATATATCTCCCAGCAATGCGCCAAATAGAACATCTACCTAGTATTAATGACAATGGAGAGCTATAAATGTTAAAAACGACTTGTATATACAAACTGACAAAAACGACTGCGCCACAAATTGTCAAAAACGACTGCGCCACAAATTGTCAAAAGCGACTGCGCCACAAAATTGTCCAAAATGAAAGCAGCAAAAAAGAAAACCAGCGTAAACTCAGTGCGTGGTTACGCTCCTCGCCAGACATTCGGCTTCCAGGGTAACTGAAAGGGAACAGCCGCTAGTGATTCCTGGTTAAATAATAATTTCGCCATGTCAAGGAAGCCGGCAATGCTATTATGATCGGCCAGCCATCATTGACTCAATCTATCGCCATATTCTTGATCGATTCACCACATAATGTCGGCTCAATCAGTTTCCCCATCCTTAAGTTCAACCAGCACTCTTCATTCAGCCCCTAAACGTAGGATAAGACACATGTAGCTGTAATGTGAGATATATAAACAAACCAGTACATTTAAGGTATCACAACACGTAATCGAAAATTCTCTAGGGACGAAGTAGACTACACAGCTTTCTCCTTCTCCTTCTCCTTCTCCTTCTCCTTCTGCTTCTGCTTCTGCTTCTGCTTCTGCTTCCGCGTTGATGTCGATGTCGTTTTCGGCTTTCGCTTTGGCTTAGCCTTCCCTCCCTCTCTTTCTTCCTCGTTCTCTTCCTCCGTCTTCCTCTTCCTCTTCTTACTGGGCAGTGTATGGACAGCATCCTTAGTGGTAGCCGTGTCGCTAACGGCAGTAAACTTTCTCCCCAATCTCCCTTCATTCCTATCCCTGAGAGTTTTGATCGTTTCATCCGATAGTCCAGCCTTTCTTTCCACTGTTCGTTTGTGTGGTTCAGCTCCTTCTATTTCTACTGAAATATCGAGTGTTCCGTCCGCCTTTATAACGACTTTCAAAATAAAAGGTGTATCTTTTTTCATCTTATGATAGAAAGAATAGAGGGAGATATTTTCTGAGAACTTTTCGCTTTGCCCTTGGCATATGTGAAGCTCGGTCTCGTCATCGTGGCGAGCCCATAACTTTTTAACCTTGGTACAAGGAATCTTTTCGCTCTGTGCTGCCAACACTTCTATTGTGTCGTCTTCAGTTCCGATGCTAATGCGCTGGCCCAGCACTTCTGCGACGGTAATTTCGTCGCACAGCGCAGCGTAAGCAGCCCCTTGGGAGACAAGTGAAGCTAGGTCGATTAGGGGAAGACGCTTGCTTCCAAACTTTCTGGTACACCAGTCTTGAAGCACCGGGTGATAGAGAGTGCACCCCACTACAATCACACCGTCAACCCGTCTCATGTCCGGAGCGGCTTGGTCGACAACTTTGTTTAGTCTTCCAAAGAAATCCTGGACGCCCTTCAGATCCTTGAACACGTCTGTCTCAATCTTACTAACTTGACTGCCGTATCTGATACGCATAGTGCCGGACGTGGTATGCTTGGCCGCCTCGCACGCAAGGCGGCGCTCGTGCGGAGAGAGACCGTGATCCACCTTAGCATCGAACCAATCTTCCAGTGCAGTGGTGAGATCTCCCCCTCCGGTGTAGTTGTCCCCAGATATGGCTTGAACGTCGAAACTCGTTCGCTCGTTGTTGGCATAGACCAATGCGCAGTCGGTGGTTCCGTCTCCAACGTCAACGACGAGAAAATAGTTTCCCTTCGTATCAGGGTATCTGCGGGAAAACCCTATCATTGCTGCGGTTGGCTCGTTGATGACTTTCGCATATGAAAGACCAATGATTTTGCACGAGTCCAACACGGCTTGGCGTGATAGATCAGTGAAGTTGGCTGGTATTGCGACTACACAGCGGCCAACCTGCTTACCGGTAGTTTCCTCAGCGCGCGTTTTCAGGTGATCGACAAGTAGGGCATAGGCCTCCTCAGGTCTTACTTCCTCCTCGCCAATCTTATGGACTGGAATCCCCTCCTCGTTGATCTGAAACTCCGTATCCGACTCCTCGATGTGCCTTTTCAGCTTCCCATCTTGAGGATTGCGACGGCCCATGAACCGTTTGGACCTTCGAATCAAATGGCCGCCCTCGCTTGGTGCCGTGATATCCATCGGAGCCACCAGCCATTGGCCCTCCTCAATCGCAATGGTTGAGGGTACTGTCTTTCGGTCGCACCCAAAATCGAGAACTACCGGTTTGCCATCAGCGCCTATGTAGGCGGCAGCAGAACTGAACGTGCCAGGGTCCAGGCCAATCTAGACTAGTTAGCATTGGGGGAACAATGAGCACATGAAGGATATTTGGGCGGTTACGGTGAGGTATTCTTCTTCGGCCATCCCTGCTACCTAGTTGTAGCTGTTGTTTTTGCTAGAGGAGCAGGGCAGAGAATGAGCTCCTGACGGATTTTATAAAGTCTGGGTCGCCGGACCAGTGGCACAGTATTTGCCGACCCGCCCCCCACCGGGTATGCTTACTGCAGTTCCGAAAAAGCAAAACCCGCCTTTCCCCTTCGCTCCTCATCAGACCCAGCTAGCGTGCACACCCTTGTTGTTCTCTGCCAGGCACGGGCGCTTAGAGTATGCGCCAGCAAGGGGGGCGAGAAGCCTGCTAGCCGTCTAAAAGGCTGCTGTCTCCGCCATTCCCCTCTGGATTGAACAAAGAAGGCCTCCTCAAGCAGTCAATCAACCCGTCGTGGCCAAGCGGATAGCATATCGCCCTTCGCCTTATTGATTGTTTCTTCCCTCATTCATCTCGACCCACTCTGCCGCCTTGCCCTCGTCTAGCCCGTTCCTGCGCTAGTCTTTCTTTCCTCACTTCCAATGAGCTCGCTTAAGAAGAACCGCAGCAGGCGGAACGAAGATGAAAAGAACCTGGACGCCTTGCGGGGTAATGACCTCGATAAGTACAGCGTACTTGATATTCTGGGTCTCGACGACAAGCTAGGTCCAATAGCTGGTTGCAAAGGCCCCTCGCTTTCAGAATGGAATTGTCGTAAGCGGAAGATAACCAAGAAACGCTTGACTGAGATACTACAGGAGCGCCGAATCCATCTACTTGAGGGCTCCCATAACGATAAAAAGAAAATGCTGGTTCTCAACAACGCCTTTAACTTTCTTCTCGGGGAAGATATACTATCCCGATTTCGCTTCTGGCTCAAGCACAGCAAGGACATTGTACGTGATGGACACGTCCGGCCTTCTTGCAGTAACGTGGAGTGCAAAAAAACAGAGCCAGTCGAAGAAGAACGCACAGCACGCGAGGTGCTCCTGAGTCCATCAGGCTCGAGAGTTCCAGGCAGGAATTCCGAGGCCTTGGAGAATGATTTGATTGTTATCTCGACGGATGATGAGTCTTCTGAATCCGGAGCACTTGATAAGAGCGCCTCCAGCGGAGTACCAGCCCCTCAATCGGTTGATGGCCAGCCTCAAACCTCTCGTCCAAATTTCAGGGACGGCACAAAATACACCCAAAACTCCGCAGCAGGGAGAATCCAATCTAATTCGGCTGCCTCGGGCATGGAAATGGTGGAAACGGCAATATCCCCGCCCCAAAGCCGCCATGCATTCCAAAAATACCTAAGACGCCAAAGTTACGTCTGTGAAGGCTGTGGTCGTGTTTCTACGCGAGATCGTTTACACCCATTTGCTCAGCGTAAAAAAATAGACCATGACCAGCTTTACCTTGAACAATGGGAACATTTCCAGGAGAAGAGCCCGCACCAAATGATTGAGGCAGCCACTAAATTTGTGCAAAAAGAGTGTGTAGTCGAAGATCTTCTTCATCTCAGCGTTTCCCAACTCGAATTACTATTCCAGGGCAAACTTAGGAAACGCTACGCGATCACAGGACTGGGCCTTGGATCTCATGACGAGCCAGATAAGAGTCAGGGATCAGATCGAGATGCGCCAGCAGCAGATATTGATACGGCGCTCGAAGCCGCCATCGTCGCTATGGGGCCGGCGTGTGCCGTGAAATGTGTTATTGATCTCGGCATTTCCAAAGTTACTGCAATCTTTCGCCGCAACCTTGAAGAGCACCGCAAATATACCGAGGCCCTGAGCCAGGTGATTGAAGCGCCTGTCAATGCCAAACTGCCGTCGCCTGGTGTGAAACATCTTCTTGATCTCGGTATTCCCGTACTTGGCTCTATCCTCCACGGCAGCCTTATGAGGTGCTATGCCAGGACTCAGGGGTCGGATCAACATGTCGTGCATGACCTCCCTGATCTCGACGCTTCCATGCCTGGCTCAATTCGTCACAGCAGCCCCGAAACACATCATCGGCATGCTTCCGTGGACCAAGCAATCGAGGCATTCATCAGCAAGGTGCAGCCGAGTGTTTTGCAAAACTTTCGTCATCTTGACATTGATACAATTGGCTCTATGATTCGTGACAAAGTCGAGAAACGCTCTGCGGCTGAATATTCAAGGCCTGACCCTACTGATGAGGCAGAGGAGACGCCGCCAGATCAGGATGCATTGGCTGGAAGAACTGTGACCGGAGATAACGGCGGTGCCAAGTCGATCCCCAGAGACAACGTCTCGGCTTCACCCGTCTCCCCAACGCCGATCCAGAGCAGCTACAAGTTGCCTCGACAGATGGATGGTGGCAAGTCTAGCGCCGTAAACCCTTCCACTGCTTCTCCATCACCAACCACTTCATCGAGAGACCGTGATATCGACTTGACACCGTTTTTGCCCTCACCACCAGCTGACTGTAGCCACGATGGTCTTTGTCCGTCTTTATGCGAAGATGAAGATGAAGATCCCCCTCCGGCCAACGGTAGGATCTCAATGGGACCAGATATGTCGCTTAATCAGGAACCATCAGCTACAGCCTCTGATGTCGCATCCTCCCGGACTGACAACTCCATAACCGTATCCCAAGTCTCTTGTATGAGTATCCAAAACAGAATGGTAACGACGCGCAAACGACCAATCGGCGATGAAGACACTGAAATCTCAGGCACTAAAGGTATGTTGCTAGACTCGGCCATCGCAACAGTATGCTAAACAAGTGGAAAGCGAAAAAGGCGAGACTCAATCAAGGCTCTCCTGCCGAAGGAAATGCATCTGTCATGGATGTCACTCAAGTGGATGAGGCAGAAGGCCATATAATTTTCGCGTCGTCATGCGGAGGCAGTGACGCGGCCTCAAACGCTCTAAAGGATTCTACTTACGTCTTAGGGCCTTCAGCGGGTGCCGAATCTAGCACCGCCGGCCCTTCGACTGCTGTTCCTCCGCTCCGCCTTTCGTCTTCGAGTGGTCAAAGCAACGAGGGGGGCTCGAATGCGCACCAGCCGTCGCCAAGCAGTAGCCGCCACACGGTATCAAACGAGTGTGCGTATACTTTTGATGACCAAACCAAACCTATCTCCTCAAGATGTGCGACAACCACATATAAAGAACATCTCGAGGTCAGCCCTCTCTACACATCCAATGATGGCAATTCTTATCCATCTCTACCCAGAAACGATATGCGGATAGTTTCGCGCAACCTGGTGGACCCGAAATCATCATCTCATGCCCAGTACCCCTCACAAGAAAAGGAACAACCGGAGCCTTACGAAGGCAATAAACAGGTCCAGTCTTTACATAGTACAGAAATGTCAGATCTATACGAGAAAAATTACGACCTTCGATCCTGTTCGACGCCCCCGATAGAGTTGAATGGTTTCGTGAATCTTGAAAATGTACAAGACCATGAGCGGACCCCATGGCTAGCCAATAAGAGAGCATCTGTACACAATGGGTAAGTCAAGGGAATTCATGGGAAGTAATAAATTAGCTGACGAGGGATGGGAACAATAGGGACTTTGATGCAGAAGCTGAGTTCTCACGCAACCAAGCGAAATTAGACACCGAGTCCCATCCTGAAATGCCAGCCACCGAAACCACCCTAGGATGCCATCAAGAGTACCAAAATCAAAATGGCGATCATCTTACTGAAGCAGGTACGTTCAACATCAGCAACCTTTTCACATGCGCTAAGTGAACAAGTCACCTATAAGTACATCAGCAGCCAGGCAGCTATATCTTACTTGCAAGAGTCCAAACTGGGACTGCCGAGGGCAATGTTGGCTGGAGATACAACGCATTCATGGTTGACATACTTTCCAGTGAAATCGGCTATAGAAATATTGGAAAGTTTTGAGAGCGAAGGTATATTCAGCCTTGACAACTATGCCACTTAAACTAACAGAGCGACAGATGGGGAATGGAGAGACTTCACACCATGTCCGTTGGATTTTAGAGACAGTGAAGAATGTCTCAATTTGCTATCAAAGAATTTGGATCAGGTTTCCTATCGCGCATTGTTTATGAAATTTCCAGGTGCGAAGATGTCGCATCCTATGCCGTGTCATTTGGTTTTCTTTCCATCCCTAGCCGTTGGTCAAGCACTGGCCCAACTGCCATCGTTCCATGCCTTGAGTGCTTAGTATGCATCGTGGTATTCCTTTTCAAATGCAGCGATAACTTGGTCGTCGCTGGGGTCGGATTGCTGGGGCTTCACTGGCTTTCTCACATGCCCATCTGGAGAGGGAATACATTTGAGCTCAGTTTGGTGTGACCATATCCACCTTGTTGTTACTGTTGGGGCGTCAATGGATGGTACTGATGCGGCACTGACGACTATCAACCCGTAGCCTGGCAAATCAAGCTCTAGGGTATTGAATGTTGATAGTTCTCGTACGATATACTCGAATCCAAAAATCGAAGTCAGGTCGTGGTTGACTAAGTGAGTAGTGAAGCAGCTAAGGAATTCAGGATCCACCCTACTTAGGCCAGGCATAGAGCCCTCATGAATCTCGACAGGGCTCCAGCCTCGTGGAGTGAGTACAAATTTGCTTCCGTAGACTTTGCTAGAGTTGAGTGCATTATTTGCGACTTTTCTCGTAAAGTAGAACCGTTTTTTGATGGTTCGCCCGACTTGGTTATACCCATCTGGAAGTTTGAAATGCCTGTGCAGAACACTCAAGGCAAAAAACCCCTCAACCTTCCATCGCTTGAAGAGCGCTTCGAGCTGAGGTAGATGCTCCTTGACTTTCTCTTCAACCTCCGGCAGAGCGTCGTCTGTAGGGAGCTTGTTATGACTACAGACGTTAACCGCCATTTGGTAAATCGAGGATCAGGATGCGCACTCCTCACATGTCTGTGCAAAATGCTCTTCTTTGAGTGGCTGCCAAAGTCCCGGAATCTGAGCGTGATCAAACTCATATGAACCTGTAGTCAAAGCCATGGGTGCTGTGTGGATGAGATGTTAAGTTAAACCGCCCGATTTAGTAGCATGCGATTGTGCTGTACTGAATTATAGGATCTGTGTCGCAATAGGCAGTTTTGGCAGGTTATTCGATACAGTACCACCACGGAGGGAAATCTTCGTGGGATCGCAGGGCGGATGCAACAAGCGAGTACAAATAGGCGGGTCGGCACGCGTCATCGGATTTAGGGTACGATGTCTCCAAAGTAGCACGGGATTTCTTGCATAGTAATGCATACCGGGGCTCTGCATGCGGAAGCCTTAACCCATCTGCTTACAGAATCTGATTGGTTGCCGATCAAATAATTCCCTCATACCCCGCAGTGCCAGCTTATTATCGACCCATGATGCCGTCTCAACCAATGATCATATCCCACGATGACTGCCCTTTACCACTGCTCAAATCGCATCTTTTATTGGTGCCCCACTAACCAACCAGAACATCAATAGGGTCTGCGAAAACGGAATTCGAAACTTGCTCATATGTAACGCCAGCAGAGCCCGGACAAAGACGACACCAAAGCATGCTTTTTCTATGATTTAAATGTCACGTCCAATGGTGCTCCGGATGAACTCATTCTCTCCCAAACCGTAGACAACCCTCATCAACTGCGGAAAAAGGAAAAAAGGCTTCACTGAGGGATTAATCAACGTGCCATTGACCTAATGGTGATTGGCGGGCGTCTTATTCTTGATGAGGGATTTTGGCCCCACTTGTGCGCGCTGATCAAATTAGGAAACAGGACAACATGATGCACTACGGAATTACTCTCAAGTACTTTTGGCATTTGCATGCGGGCCGGCACGAGCCATCGTGCATCAAAAATGACCCGTGAAATAGCATGGTTGCTGAAAGTTATCATTCGGACTTCTATGATCGAATGTCACGTCACGTCATCATAGAAGGCTGGCCTGATATAACCTCTTCCTGTGGCATTATATTCCGGGCTGCTGGGACGACAACAAATGTTAGAAGAAACTAGGAAGCTGAAGATTCTTAGTTGTCTCTTTGTGTGTTACAGGCATGTTCCTCAAACCTGACGTTCTGCCTCCTCCACTTCAGCTTGCCATGTAGCCTCGACTGCACCTCCCCGTAGACCTTGAGGATCACCGCTCCCTTCTAAAACTGAGTGCCTTTACTGCCCAGATCTGGATGACGAAGGAAGATGGATTTCGTACCCACTCACGTAGCCTTCTCTTGATCTTATTAGCCCCACATAAGATAGCCTCTTGTCCAATGATAGCGACTTACATGACATTCGATAAACACGTATCAGACCGGCCATTGCCACCAGGGTTTGACAAATCACTTCCCTCAACAGCTTTTCCCCCAACAGCGATGCTTTTCTCGTCCCCTTGCCTCTCTCGCCACCACCACTTGGATAGGCGATTAGTATCTCGAAGCCCGGCCCCTATCTGGTGAAGGCCTTGGGTTTTACTATTCCCTTTCCAACTGGCGGTTCGGAAGGCTTGGTTGCCTTTGGTTCCGATCGCTACTGCGGTATGCTTTTTGCGTCCCGGATTGTAAGCTTAGTCTTATATTATAACACCTTCCAATGCCTCGGTGTTCTGTATGGCTAGGAATATCCGCATTAGACGACGGATAACATGAAAGAACCCCGGATACAGAGTGCTGACTTGATCTCGCCAGGGCAATCGACAGTCATGTCGACCCATTTCCAAGTAAAGAATAGGCCGTTCGTCCCTTGGCAATCAGTGCCTAGGTTCCGTGGACCTACTGCTGGCGCGGAATGGGGTAGGAATAAGACTCTAGTGATGATAGTAAGCTCAGCATCGATTGATAGGGTCGCTCATACTCGTTTTCCTTTTCTATTGCGGTTTTAAATGGAGAACTGTGACATCTGGAGCCGAGATATTTCTGAAGCTCTGAAATCTGCTGAGACAGCGATCCTGTCGGGAAATCTACTCCGCGCCAAGCAAATGACGTGACTCCCCGTGCACTCCATGACAACAGGTGTCCCGTCTAGTACACTGGGCGTGATGACAACCGCATACTGCGAAGCAATCTCATAAAAACTCATCCCAGCAAAATCGGCATAAGTGGGGCCTTGGTCGCTGTAAACAGGGCAGGTCGTTCAAATAACGATGCTAGCCAAATTCTAGTAGTACTTTACCCTCTGAATGCCGCTTCATGTCTGTTTTTGTCTCTATGAAGAATCCTGTTAGTTGGTACCGTAGATGCTCTCTGGTAGATTGAATGTCCGTGGGTACTGGCGCGCATCGATAAGGGTTTATATATCAGCGCCTAACAGCTCGCCAGGCTGTAAAATGAGTGTATAGTATCATCTTGTTGATATCAGTCCTTTCCTTTCTAAGCTAGTAGGAAGTCCTTATCTATAGAAGCAGTGGTGATGTTTTAGCCTGCGTCGGTCAACGCCACTCAGCCTTTCGACAAGGTAGGATCCAACAAAACCTCCTTTGATCCTGCCCCAGCCAAACCGCCTTCAAGCCCAAACTCCATGTTCGACGACTGGATAGGAACATTGGTAGCATTCTTCTGCCTTCCAAGCGACTCGTGGATTTGGGGAACACATTTTTCTGCACGAATAACAAACCAGCACGCTATCTCCGCATTTTTCAAGAGTTCCGGGTGCCTTATGTACCATACGCTGTCGGCTCTTCCGGAGTAGATGACAGTTAGGATCAGGGAAACGAGACCAACGGTGCAGGGACTTACTATAGATCAGTTTCAATCCCCAAATAGAGGAGCTCACATAACACCAGACTCAAGGACGAGGGCTATCTTAAGTTTCTTCTTCCAGCACAACTGCAACCTCCAGATAACGCACTGAGGAAGTGCTATCATGAGTAAGTCTGTAAAGAGCTGGATAGCCTCTGTGATCTCCATGAAGATGAAGAGCTCCCGGCGAGGTTTGTGTTTCCAAAATTCCCCGATGTTGCTGTGATCGTAGGGCTTTCTGTTGATAAGGACGATGGTTACAAGAGTAAAGATACTTAGAATTGGAATGATAAAAATGCTTGCCCTCCAAAACAGTCCTCTGAAAGTAGTTATATTAGCCAAGACTTGACAGTCTTCAAGGTGGATGGCGATCTTGATGCATGCAAGAATGGCCAAAGCCAAACATTCGTATACGCGTTGAAACTGAAATTTGTGAGTTACTATTCGAAATAAATTGCACGGGTATTGATTGTGCTTACCTTCAAGGACCCGACGAGTTCGCTCATTCGCAGATTCCACGTGTGTACGTCGTAACCAGGAGATTGGCTAAACTTTTATAATTCATATACACTGACGCAAAAGAGTACCTGGGATGTACTCGTCAGTTCATCAACTCGAAGCGAGCAACGACGGAAACCCCAGGGGAAAATGGAGGGCAGCACGCCAAGGCACATAAGCCTAAGACTAAAGGCGGTGTTAGTCTTCGTCCTGCGTACCGTACTTGAGTATGGAGTTTATCACTCGCCTTCCGAGATAGTAAATGCGAGATATGGCCACGTCTCCTTCCAGCGCCACCACACCTTCCAGTATGTTCGAAGCAAATCTAGCAAAACTGGAAATGCTGCAAGAATAAAGATGCTAACCAAGACTTGTCCGCTCGAGGGCCGAAAATGCCATGTCGATATCTTGTCCTGGTGAATACATAATGAATGACTGAACTCGGCAATGGCCTTCCTTCCCTAACCCGCCCCTGTATTGGGGGGAAGACGAGGGACGACGTATTTATAATATCGAAGCAGGCCCAGCGGGAGGATCATGCTATCAGACATTTAGGTTAGTAGATCGTAATTTGACGGCAAGGATCCTAGTCAATACAAAGCAAAGCCAGCAAGAAAGTCAGGCAATCAGAAAGCATGGCATCGACCACTTTGAAACCTTCGTGGTTCTCATGAGCTGAGCTCCGAGAGTGAAGATGTGGGTGCGGGCCGTTTGCCGGCGCGATTTGGGCGCAGGATCTGATTTTGCTGAACGCTAGTAGGAAAAGGTTCTTGTAAAGACCGATCGCTCTATCCATGTAGGAACATAGTCGCTCATAGTCTCCGCGTTTGGTGTAGCAAAGGAGTGAAAGTGTGAAACACTGAAAAGTTTGAATGCTTGGTTCCAAGTCAGTTGCATCAAGGACTGCCTGCCATCTTGGTGCGCAAGTAGGCAGTTGCTCAAGCTCATGACCCTTGGATAATATACCAGTAATGTCAACGACTAGGTATATCTGCGTGACATGGGCGTTACGGCTGGTTGGGTCGGTATTGTCAGAGAAGCCATTGAAGGCCTTCTCGAACTCGATTTCAGCCAGGGCCGGAAACAGAGGGGCCCATTCTTGGAAATATATTTCGCCAAAACGTCGGATTTTATCATAGTTAAGATCCTCTAGTGACTTCTGGGAGGCCGCGGTGCTTTTGTCGTTGATCGAGTCTCGACTAGATGCATGGAGGCTCAAAGTTTGAGCTGTTCTGTCATTTTCAGTAGTCGAAGAAGCCTCCGGCTCCGGCCCCCGGGCGTTTACTTCCTCTCCGTACTGATCACAGCTTTCTCGGTTCTCGTGTAATTTTATGTGTTCCCGGTACCCGTGCCTTCCACAAGACTTAGAAGTCGTAATCAGGGAATGAGTCCATGTGCATTTCTTGTTGGAGCGCTTGCAAGTCTCACACTTGGGAGCCTTTCCCTCGCACTTCTTTTTCCGCAGGCGGCACGCACCGCACGCTCTAGTTTGCCGGGTATGTCGGTTGGAAGGGGCGTTCATTTTGTGACGACGAAGTTTCGCGCCTTAACGCTTTTTTCGCCATCTGAATCCACGAACAAGCGGGAATAGTGTGATGAATGTAACGAACGCTCGTGGTATGGAGTAATGATCTTCGTGTCTATTATTAGCTGGCCTTGGAAGTACTGCGTGTTCCAGCAGCCCCCAAGAGATGAGCCGCTGATGCCATTGCAGTCGTATGCACTTAAGCCTCCACAGTTTACCCCAGAGGATTGCCGATGACCACTACTGGAGATTGGAAATACTAGGATCGTGCTCTAACTTGGCATTGGGTGACTATCAGAAGAACCCTCAGCGTAGGAAAATCCTTATGATAAATCTCATGGTATCAAGTGTTACAGGACCGACACGAAGTCTAGAGAGCTGAGATGATGGAAGCCTGTCAGACCAAGAGCTTGTAAAAGGGACAAGTGACCTTTGTTCATTCATGAACGAGGTTTTGCAGAATACCTACGTAGGTCTCAAGCCAAGCTCCCGTTTTCCATCATGTGGCAGAACTCATAGTATGCTGAACTCTACTGTGCGATTTGTGACATGGCGTTCCGGACATGTGCCATGATTGTACTTGGAGGGGCGACCATGAAGCGACGAATACATGGGCGTGCGTGCTAGTACTTCTAATCTCCTCGCCGTAACTTGATCCCGTTTCATGACTTGGATTTGGGCATCTTCGGCTCAGTGGTGGTTGGACTTACGAAGAATCCCAAAGGCAACATGTCTTATTCTGCAAGCGAGTTTCTTGCGCTGAGTCGCTGAGTATCTTCCCATAGGTGAATTAGCCTATCCAAGTAAATAGACCACATAGAACAAAACATTCAACTACGGATCTATCGTTCACCTCTGCCTACATAGGCGGTTAGCCCATTTGATTCCATCCTCCGAGGAGTACGACCCTAAAGAGCATCAAATTTGTGTCCAATATGTTTGAACAGAGCGAGTCAAAGGCTGAGAAGGCATCCGCGAGAGAGGCTCTCAGAGATAACCCAATTTGGTATCCCTTGCCGTTCCCACGTCAACACCTCCAACGGTTTGACGGATCGGCCGAGGGATTCATCTCTGCCGGAGGTATGCTTATGGCAAAGCTGACGCGGGAGACGAAAAGTCATCGTGAGGCCCAGTGAAATTGAAGGCGCCGTGGGAAAGGCGAAATGAGAAAGTGAGATGTCTTAATCCAAAGGACAGGTTTTCAACTTGCCAGGCCATGTTGCCATCTCGATCTCAGAACCGAGCGGCTTTGAGCACGCAAGATGGGAACAGTGGCAGAGTCGGTAAACACGGAAAGTCATGAGTCCATAGGTTAGACTTTTGCATTGTCATCACGAATCGCGTTCGAAGTAGAAACATATCAAGGAATGTTTGGCAAAAGGGTGCAATGACCCCGAAAGGCTGCTCTAGGAGGGAACCCAGCTGATGGCAATGAAAGTATAAAGCTTGAAGGAAGAGGATCATCGCTTAGAATTCGCGCATCAGCTACATTGCTTCTGGCTGGGACAAGAAGGTAGCTTTACTTTTGCTATGTATCGAAGGCAATTTGATAGCTCTGTCAGATAAGCGAAGGTGGCTCTTTTATGAGAAATGCAAGTGCATAGCGCGAGTCTATCAAAACGGGCCCCGTCCCCAGACGTATGGAGGATCCAGAGTACTCATCGTACGGTGGAAGCATGGCTGATCTCCCTGGTCAACGCCTATCCAACTTCAACTCCCGTTTCGCGAATATGGTCCGCCCTCGCCATGTTAGGAAACGAGAGGTGTTAATGATCTTCTGACTCAAGAGGGCTCTGGGTGTCATAAGCAAAAGGTCAGGGGCCTTTGTCAGTCGTATACAAGGCTGATCGGCCATCATGTCGGAGTTGGAACAGATATATTCTTTCCACAAAAGCTCATCCAAAGAACTCCAACATTCTTCCCCTAGTCAAAACAACGGGTTATGGTTGGGTATGGTGATTGATACAACAGTTTCATCGTTGAGTTTGATGGGAGAGAGTCTGAGACCAAGTTGGTGCCACAACATGGCAACATGAATATGGAAGGTCTGTCAATATCACGAAAGTCATGTTGCCTGACGTTTACTGGCTCGTAAGATGAACACCGTGCATTGAGCGACCAATAAACTCATCATCTACAAATGTCATTCTTTTACTGATTATGAGACTTCGTCGCCCTGCCTGACCAACAGGATTTGTTGAGTGTCGCTAAGAGCCCTAATAGCCCGATTATAAACACCTATGTATATGCTAACAACTATACGTTCTTTTTCTACTAGCTCCTGCATGGACTATGTACTGCGGCGATGAAGGTCAATGATTCAGCTTCACCGTGAGGCTTAATTCGGAGCGTAGGGTAGCAAGGCGAAAGCAGGGGTTCAGTGAAGATGGGGCAACTCTGGCAAAACCTGCCAGCCATTCAGGATTTAGCTTGGGTCAATCCGCCTTGTTCTTCGTTTTTAAATTTCCAAGGCTACTTAGTTAGGCTATGCCCTTCACGGTATAGATCCTATACCAACGTTGGTATTGGCTGGGTCACCTTCCGGCTTCCCCACACTTGACTAGTACACCTTGGGCGTGTGACTAAATCGGCTCAGAGTGGCTGTTGAAAGAATTACTACCGAATCGACGGATATTTATACCGTAGAAACCATTCCATACGTCCTTACGAATTTACATCTTCTCTTCTCTTTTCTCTTTTCTGTTTTTCTCCTCGAGGGAAGCTAAAGCTGCCTCGCTAATGACGTTATTGAAAACCTACAGTTGTATATGGCTTCCGAAACTCTCCACGCTGTCGAATATCGGATGGTGTACTTAGTTGGGAAGGGAGCAACGAGGTGACCATACACGCCATCCCCACCCCTGGAAACAAACCAAAACCCCTGAATACGCCGGGGGCCTCCCCACTGCTGCTTATGCCAAGACACTCACGATTGGCGGAAAGACCTGCAAGGGCCGACAGCCTTCCTTGGGCTCCAAACGATTCCCACAGACGTTCTTCAATGCCTTGGATGAATGTCGATGTCAACAAACCCGAATTCGGCCACCTGTCCGGCTGCCTATCTACTCTGATTCTGGTGGTTGACTTGGAGTAAAATCTAGCTACGGCTTTGTAATTTTGAAACGGCCAATTGTGAGCCACTAGTCAAAGAGACACGGCGAAGGTAGCTGTAGGTAGGGTGAAAGATGCACTATATAAATGGTAGAGAATGTTGACTTATGGCCCGTTGAGGTGTTTGAAAGGTTAATACATAGCAACGTGAATGAACTGACATATTGGTTATATGCCTATGCGTTGTCGGGTGTTCAAGAAAAAAGGAAGCAGAGGAAAACAACAGTGGAAAGTCCATATTTTAATCACCAGCAGAGCCTCAGGAAATGCGAACCATCTATTCAGGCGGACCGGGCAACAGCATTTGAAAACATGATCAGTCCAGGCCGCATACTGCGGCTCGTGCCCCAGACTTTTCTTCCTGGATACTGTTCTCTGCTCTTTGCGAACCACTGTGGCTATGGGTTCGCTCTTGTGATTGCCTTTCCGCTCAATCCACGTTATAAGGCAACCGTTTCGAATTCCAATTACCTATAAAGGTGCGAGCGCCCTGCCACCTGCAATTCTTTTGTTTCAACTTGGCTCGGTGGCGATCAAAATATAGACACGATTACCTGTTTTTTCTACCGCAAAATCTGTATAATTCCCACTCCGAGCCCTCTTCAATAGGCCATATCGATTAGACTCGGCACAGCCTATCCATTCTCTGACATAACATAGCATGGCAGGCATTACGGACAAATGGGTCCGGCATTTGCGGACTCGTCATCAACAAGACAAGGCGGAGTCTCAGTCTTTTACGAGCGATATCTGCGGCGACGACATCAAAACTCTAGGAGACACCAATGATGGAGACACGGGGTGTCAGACCATATTGCGATCTTCAGTTGATGGAGATGGCCGTCAGCGACGAAGGAGGCAACCCCCTTCACCTACACCTGCCGGTCTTGGTCATAAAGGCGATCACTTAAAGGAGGACTACAACAGCGAGCCTCACAAAAACAGATCAGACGGGAAAGACATGTCCCCCGTTACTGGCCGTGTGGACTTTGTAAAGTATGTGTGTATCTTCACTAGAAGCAGCCACAAGCAGAGTTCAAGTGGTGGTGCAGAAGTCTTCTAGAAAAATGTCAATTGAGAAGTAATAAGCATTAACTCTTGATTAGGGAAGATGAGGGCACCATTTGTGATTGCACCATCGAGGGTGTACAGCTTGGGGAGATTATCAGGTACATACCTCCGCAAGTATAGAGTAACTCAGTGATGCATCGTATAGCTCACTCTTTATAGGTTTGAATCTGGTGTCGAAGGACGGTGCATCGCCGAGAAGGGTAGTCAATGCGCTGTGCTATTGATGTCTGACGGTCACGTCGAAGAAGGCGAGGAGGTCAAGAGAACCGGAAAGATCGTAAGGACATATGGACATCGTTCCTCTATCACAGTGATCCAAAGCTGACTACTCATCAAGTACAGCATCAACTACGAAGAGTTGGGCCAGAAAGTCGACAAGATTTTACGTGTCCCCAAAGGCGACGAGGGAGCCATTATGATCAATAAACCTCCAAGTGGGAAGCGACGTGCAGACACCGACAATGGAAACACAGGGGATCAAGCCACATCGGGAACTGTACATACCGATGGCCATCAGGCAAAGCGCCAGTCACCTCCACCTCCGGACTGTGCCCTCTGGACCTTTGATGATGGTGTTCAGCCAAAGTCACAGAGTCAGGGGCAAGTTGTCTCTCTTGGATCGCCGAGGCAAAGGCCTATCATGGCAAACAGATCTACCCAGCCTAACACACAACAGCCCAATGGGCCTTCACCTAATGACGATGGGTCTACATCCAAGATGATGCGTCAGCCAGAGACAAGACCCATCTCACAAGATCAGCTTGTCGCAGAGGTGAAAGGCATCTACGCAGGACTGGTCATGGTTGAGACAAAGTGCATCGAAGTTGACAATGCCCAATCATCCAACACTGATGCCAATTCAAAACTTAACAACGAACAATGGCAAGCTTTGATTGCACTTCACCGAACACTCCTCCATGAGCATCATGACTTCTTTCTTGCAAGCCAACACCCCTCTGCCAGCCCTGCTTTACGAAGGTTGGCTTCCAAGTATGCTATGCCTGCTCGCATGTGGCGACACGGCATTCACTCATTTCTTGAGCTTCTCAGACATCGTCTCCCTGCATCTCTAGAGCACATGCTTACCTTTATATACTTTGCTTACAGTATGATGGCCTTGCTATACGAAGCTGTGCCTGCTTTTGAGGACACGTGGATCGAGTGTCTTGGAGACCTTGGTAGATACCGCATGGCTATTGAGGACGACGATATCAATGTTCGTGAGATCTGGACTGGCGTAAGTCGTCGCTGGTACAGCAAAGCATCTGATAAGTTCCCTACTACGGGCAGACTTTATCACCATCTGGCCATCTTGGCCCGTCCCAATGCCCTGCAGCAGCTGCACTATTACACCAAGTCCCTTTGTGTTCCCATTCCCTTTTCAAGCGCACGAGAAAGTATAATGACGTTGTTTAATCCTGTGTTGAACAACAATACGGCCCGTCTTGCCCCCGTTGATGCTGCTTTCGTGCGCGCTCATGCAATCCTCTTCTCCGGGAAGTCCCGAGATCAGCTGCAAAAGTCAGAGGATAGCTTTATTGATTCACTTGATGGTCATATTGGTCGGGTAACTAAGCGATGGTTGGAATCAGGGTCAGTCGGCATTGAAAAGTCATTCGAACTAAACTAACTCCAGCAGATATTATATTGCCATTGCTCTGTCATGTTCTCTGCTCGGGTACGGTGCCGAGCCCAATGTCCTTATGCGGGCCATGTCCAAGAAGCCCGAAGAGACGGACGTCACCGTGGATGGGAACACAATTTCCGAGGCTACCCCTGACGAGACATTCAAGCTTGCGCTTGACTTTGCAAGCCGGACGATTTCGCGAGTACTTTATCGATGGGGAGACACCAATACGTTACCTTTCGTGCATGCCATCTTGGTCTTCATGAACCACATGACACAGCATCCAGCGGCTATTTCCCATTTGGAGGACGCGTATCCCTGGAAACTAACTTCCATTATGCTTAACACCCTCTTGCTTTCCTGCGAGCCTGGGTATGAGATTCGAGGCCACTTCCACCTGCCGGAAAAGCACGAGCTGCCGCACCCGTTGCCCGAGGACTTTGCCATGCGAGGCCTGCTCTACGCCGAGGACTACTTCCCCAACGACTGGTTCAACAATGACAAGATAGAGGAGGACGAGAAGTATTTTGAGTTGCCGTCTGTCACGGAAGAGCGCAAGGACCGGATCCTGTCACTTGGATACAGCATTGCATCCTCAGGTAACTGGCTTCTCTGGAATGGAGAAGCTCGCCAATTTGACGTTCCGGAAAGGTATGATGTCACGATAAGCCTGGGCAGCAAGTGAGTTGGCAGTATCGAGATGTAGAACACGCCCATATGAGCTCACTGTCGGCCTGCCTTACAGGCTATTTTCTGGGCTCAATTGTTCCCAGGCCAGCCGTGTAGGCACGAGAGTGTCCTACTAGAACAGTTCAGAGGCCGTGCTGAATATTTCGCTCTACCTCACTGTTTCCAGCTTTGGTCTGGACACGAGGAACGCATCGTATTCCTTGTACCAAAGATTGCGGCATAAGGCACAAGGCTTCTGTGGGGCTACCGCTCTCGCCGGCTCACAACCTCAAAAAGCACGCCATCATGATAGACGACAGGAACCGGGAAAGCAGCTATCGGAAAACCTTCCAAATGCTCTCCGCCAAACTAGCAGTACCAAATGATGCATAGCGGCCCAGACCGGTATCACGATTCCGATGCGTAGCCTGCTACCGGCGCCCACATCGAGCCACAGAGCTTGAAGTATTCCAAGACTTGGCCTTAGAGGTGTATATCTTCCTTGTACCCCCACGACTCTGTTCATCATCGTGGAGGTCTAGTGAGTGCAGTACTAGTGGATATTAAGCTGTCGTGGGTTTCATTGTGTTTTCTCTATGTTCAGGAGGGACTTTGTATTATTATAGACGTTGGATTTATAGACATCTTAACTTTCTCCATTTGTTATTTCGAAGGCTTTGAGTACTAGTGTTCCAAAATTTGCACCCTTTATCGTCAGCTTTCTCACAAATAAACGTCCATCCCATCCTGAGACCTTGCTTTCGGCGGCGAATTTCTCGTTTGTAATTCTATGGAGATACAGTCTTCCCTTGGTCCCATATCTGCGGCAGACTTTCTTAAATCAATACTACGGTGTTTTACAAATCGCTGGCGCAAACATCGTAGTATATGGAGGAGTGACTTGGTTCCATTCATCCTCCCTTTTTCCCCAGTTTTCCATCCGTTCATCGCCACGACCCTCACCACATCCCTGACTACAACATGCATAGAAAAGTCATAGTAACACAAACAGAGACCGTAAATGCTTTCCCATACAACGTTTCTATGTCAAACCAGGTTCCATTCACGCGACAATGGCTGCAGCTATGACTGCAGCCGTTACGAGCAAGTATTGCGAAGCCCCAACCATGCGTCTTGCGGCCGCACTGCCTGGCGCCTTGACGTCGGGGAGGGCAGTATTGTTGGGTAGAGTTCCGTTGATAAGGATCATCACGGTACCGTTAACCTCTGCAACATTGACAATGGACTTGTTGAGTCCATCATAGCTACCGTTTCCGATGAGCTCGTTGAAATATTGGGTGTTGTTGTTGTAGTCGCATGCGCAGCACTCGTATTGCGAGCATCCACACAGAACGCCGCGCTCCTCGCCCTCATCACTGGTCTCATTGTGGTAGTGGTACGTATGCATGTAGAGATACACGTACGCGCCGTATAGCCATGTGCCAGGCCAGAATGCGAGAGCGGCACCACCTATCATATAGGGTGTGACTCCTCCGGGGCTTACGTCGCCGGCATTGTAAGGTATTGTCGAGCCACCGGGGTAGTATTGTCCGCCGCAAAAGGCGGGCTGAGGGCCTCTACCGTGAGAGCTGCCGTCGTTTCCTGATGAGCCTGGCCGAAATGAGTCGCTCGGACCTTTATTACTGCTTCCTCGCGAGTTCTCACCTGCGCTACTGCCGCCAGATGATCCTGCTGAGCCTCCTCTACCACTACTCCCACCGCGCCATCCACCTTTGCCGCCACCACGACGCTTGTATAGTTCATGCTTGTCGGAATTGGTCTCACCCTCAACGCGCTCGATGCGGGGGGTTGCACCGATAACGGAGGCGACCGCTGGTGTGATGAGTGTGAGTAGCACGAGTGCGAAGTCGGGCCTCATTCTGTGTGAAAGAGTAGGGTATAACGAAAAGGGCGAGAAGGTGTAGGGATCGGCGAGTTACGAAACAAAAATGGTCGGCACGAATATCAAGTCGATTGTAGACAACAAGTCGTGAGCTCGAGGCGTAGGAATGCTTAACCTGACGTCAGTCGTTATCAATTTACTGGCTGAAGTCCGAACCGGCAACGGGTGAGCAGGTAAGAGCTGACAACCTGGGATGGGTTCTTTTGCAAAGATCCAGAAAGTGTACAGTGTTCCTTTGGTGAAGGTCAGGGGGCAAGCGGCATAAAGAAGGGGAAGAAGAAGAAAGGGCGATTATGTTGTACTTTTGGAAGGAATGGGCAATTGACTGTCAGCAGTGAAAAGTCTTGACAGGATAGCAGATGAGATCACTAACACTCAGTTTCGATATGCCGTCAACTGTTTGTTAGGATCGAAGCAGATAGATAAAGGTAATAAGACTGTCAACGGGCTGACGGAGTTGTGTTTCTTTTATATCTTCGTGGAGCGGTCGGTTGTTCATCACCAAGTTAACTTTGCTGCAACTGCTGCCTTGAAGCCTTTCCTTTGTCGGTTCTATAGGGGCACTCGGAGAAGAATCAGCCTGACCATGGTGGCTCATCCAACCGCCGAGGCTGTAAACGACACAGGATGCTTTAGTTTGCAAGATGGGCTGGGGTACTTGTCTATTGAAGTCATCCATCCTTTGGGCTTGGTGGAACAGCTTACCGGATACGCAGCCAACGGATCGAATTTCGAATATGCGCAGACTAGTATCAACAGCCATGAAGGGGCAAAAGGATTGGCACTCAAGCTTCTTTGTTGTAGCACAAACGGCACTGGGCTTTGCAAATGCTTGATTCCAGGCATATGCGCACAACATGTTGCCAAAATTCTATCAAGGCATCTGCAAACGGAGAAATGCTGGATGACATATGAATGCTAGAGGTTCTCTATGTAAAAGTCGATGCAGAAGCAGATGCGTAAAATGTTAGGGCCGATGTGTTATAAAGAGCAGCGACGTTGCTGGAGCATAAGGCTCAACGGAGTGAAGCCGTTGACAGGTGAGGAACCGTCGCGATGAGCGTTGCTGTCAATGGCTGGGGATGAGGGACGAATGGAAGTTAGTCGTTAATAAGTGGCGCAGGTGAGGGACGAACGACAGCTCGTTGGGTTGCCATCGCTGTCGACGGACAAGCGTGATCAGACCGGTTACGATCTGGACGCGGGAAGGCAGACCCTTGTCGGTTTGCACGCAGGACGGGCCCGAGCACAAGAGGGCGAGGAGAACTCAATTTGCGAGAAACGAACTACCTTTTCGCAACTGCTGCTTGGGGATTGGAAGATCTCAATGTGGATGAGATGACCAAGTTCCATTCTTCGGGCTGCGTCCTTCATCCCGCCCTTCGGACTGGGGTGAGGGCATCACCGCTCCCCCACCATTGTGATAAGCTGGCTTCGTATTGCTACAACATCGGTCGAGACAGTAGCAGGCATGCATCGATCAATAATACCGCTAAGGGGCCATTTGACGGCAGGCTATCCAGAAGGCTTGCGCTTAAGCCCAACTCCAGGCTCAACGCGCTGCCTGTTACTTGAATCTGGGGCCTGACAACTTGTTGATGTACCATTTGCCATGACGTTGGCAAGATGGCAAAGCCCATGTGCTATTACATTGAGAAGAATATATACGACCGTCTCCGTAAGATCAATCCGTGCGTAGTATTCTGCGAGCTGTGAACAGTCGATGTCTGCGTTACTTTCGAGTACTGTCGCGACGCCAGGATGCCCATCCAACAGTTGCTTTGAGCCTCTCCATACATCAAGCTCGACATCACCTTGATCTTGCGGTTCAGTTGAACTACAAGGCACTGATTTGGCACTCTCTAGACTGCCACGTATTAATCCCGAGACCTGGTGGCTCATGTCATCTCTCGTTGTCCCCAGGACATTTCCCTCGTTTACTGTGGTCGATCTGTAGTTAAACACCACTACGATTCCCGAGAAAGCGATTCAGCACTTCGCGCTTGCGTAGATCTCATAGCAGAGTTGACTCTCGCGCTAAAAGAGTATAGGAATGGCATAGAATTGTTAGGACATCAACCAAAGATTCTTCTCCCAAGATCGCGAAGGAACGCATGAAGGAAAGACCTGGGGCTGTCGTGCGATACGATGGATCTCCTGCTCACAGACATCATGCTTAGCAAGCAAGCTGCGTATGACGCGGCGGGAGTTTCCGCGGCTTCTTCAGTGTTTAACCTCGCCAGATTGGAAGGCGAGAATACTCCGTACAGGGGGCTTCATCATGAATGAAGAGGAAATATCGAAACAAGGGGCCCCCGAAGAGCAGAAGTGAGGCTGTTCACAAGCGAGAGGTTGCGTGAAATGGCCTTCCGCAAGAGAAGATCGGGGGGGGGGGGGGATAAAGAAAATCCCTGTACATATAGAAATACCCATCCACTTAGAAGGCTGGAGCAAGTATTCAAAAGGCTACGATGACTTGAATGGCTGAGGCTCGGACGGCCCCACCGTTCAAGGGTTACGAAACGCCCCCTCAACCACCGTTCGCCTGGCCAGAGCCTGGCCGGCGTGGCTATTTGACCGGCTGCGGGATTCATATCCTTATCCTGGTTGACACACATTATAGACATTTTATTTCACTCCCGGATCTACAATACCGTTATGTCGATGAAAATTTGTGATCTGGCCCCTGGTCTTATCAAACACGTCTAATCTCCTCTTTTCACACCGACCACTTCAAAACCAAGTCGCCTTTACCCACTTCCGAAAGGCTGAGGTGACAGTTCACCCTCATAAGAGAGACTGCCGAGTGACCAAAGAAAAAGAAGAAAGAAAGAAAGCCTAACAGGGGTTCAACACCTTTTCTTTTCTTATGCATCTTATCCAAAACACTGCCTTCAAAGAGGGACCTGCCACGAGCCTCACCCTCCACCACCCGTGAACATCTTCTGCGGAGCTCTACAAGGCCATACATTTGATATTGCAAACCTCAGGAGCCCCTCCTCTTCTTTCTTTTCTCCGTAAATCCTCGGCTTGTACTTGTCATCCACCACGGTCTATCGCACCCCAGGCCACTCTGTTCTTTTGCGTCACACTATTCTCAACACCACGACGATTGTCACGAGCTTCCCGTCTGCCAAAAAGAGCATGGACAGTCCTCACCACCCCTCCAATGGTATAAAGACGACTTCTTCCGGTCACACTTATCCTTCACCGACCGCGATTTCTAGCAACCAACTGCAAACCGGCTCTCCTCTCCCTCAGGCTCTGCCACCGCTGCAGCCTCCGACCTCGGCCATACAGAACATGTACGGAAGCCACCCTCATGCGCCGCGAGCCCCAGGCACCCCGAACACGCCTGGGTTTGCCTCCAACATGCCTAGCTACCAGCAGCAGACAACGCAGCCCGCGAACCGCGCTGGTATCTACTCAATGGCCCAGAACCAATACCCTCCTCTCCAGGCCTATGGCACCTCTACCATGATGCCCCAGGCGACCACTGCCGCTTCTCACCCACAGCCTATCGCGCCTGCTCCTGCTGGTGGTCGCGGTCCTCCTGTGTTGCGTCCTATGCCTCCTGGAGACATCACGTCTCAACCTGGTGTTTCGTCGCCTTATGGTCATGGTTCTCTTATGCAGCCCACTGCGGTGATGCCAAAAGGCGAACCTCCCACTCACGTTGTTGGCTCTCAGGGACGACGCGGAATCCTCCCCAGTGCTCCTGGACGGCCTGCTGCCCCAGCCGCTGGTACTGGCGCCAAGAACACCGTGATTCCTGTCAAGGATGCAGATGGCAAATTCCCCTGCCCTCACTGCACAAAGACTTACCTCCATGCCAAGCACCTTAAGCGCCACCTTCTGCGACGTGAGTAGAACAGCTTGTTGCCACTGACAGATTTTACTGACATTCTTTTTCAGACACCGGTGATCGCCCCTACATGTGTGTTCTTTGCCGCGATAGCTTCTCTCGAAGTGATATCCTGAAGCGTCATTTCCAAAAGTGCTCTATCCGCCGTGGCAACCCCACTGGAGCTAGTCACTTGTCGTACCATCAGGCTCACATCAAGAAGAATCACCAGCGGGCTCAGAAGGCCGCCGGCCTCGGTCACGAGGGTGATCTGAACCATTTCGATGGTTTGAGCAACCTTCCCGCAGACAACGTGGTCCACCCATTTGGCATGACTCCAATGTCGGATGGCATGAACAACATGGCCCAGGATCAGAGCCAACTTTCCCAACACAACTTGTTTGTTCCTACGACACCTCGATACGGCACCACCCCTAATATGGTGGCAGAGAGAATATATCATAATGAGCCCACAAAATTATCAATTGAACCTTAATATACAACCACAAGTGCGATCAAAGCTGCTGAAAACAACATCAATGGCATTTGTTGACGGTTACAAGAATGCAGTGGTTCCAATGGAGTTATCCACTTCGGCGTCGGCTACTGGAGGGTCTCATCTTACATGTGTATATAATGATAACGACACATTCCATGGATCGAGCAGGCCCGATTAGAGTAAAGCCATACACCCTTCTGCAAGTCAGTGTTACTTACCATCGTTGGGCTATTCTCGCTTCTGTCGATAATGGAATCCTAATTGATAGGAGTTGCTGGGCTTATTACTTGATCAAAAATTTCTGTTTAGTCTGATACTTTGTTTCTCGATGGGAGGGAACAAACATACATCGCTATTGCCTTGTGCAAGTGTCAGGCCAATAGTTACAAAATTCCTTTGGGCATCTTGTGCCAATAGGTGCTGCTGGCCTAGAACAGTGACTGAATCTATTAACAGGTCCATACGTCGACGTTTTGTCCATTGTTCCATTTCCCTTGGCGTTGTGAAGATACGTATTGAGCCACATCTTGAAGCCTAGATAAAGGCTCGATTGAAAACCATGTCTGTACTTGACCACTGCCAACTGATGCTACAGGGAGAGCCGAAAGGAGTGTCCGCTTTCCTCTGCTTCGATAGAATTGTTGTAGACCGTGAGCGCCGCTAGCACCCGTCGTAAAGCAGTATTCCTGTCTGAAATGGGTCCGTATAATTCACCTTCACCAGCGAAGCGCGGACACTCCTTTCGATCATCCCTGTACCTGGCATCGATGCTTGTTCTAGTATATACGACGTGCTCTAGGATAGTGTCCGATACTGAGTGAGCTACGTTTTGCATCTATTGATGCAACCGCATTGTAGGTCATCATTGTTTCTTCCACAGATGGCGAGAAGCATGGCCGGCTAAGAACCCCCATGATTACGTAGCGCGATCCGCTGAATGTCCATCCTATACCGTATACCATACCTATGAGACGGAAATCCCAAATTCGCCAAAGGGTGTATGTTTTGTTTTTGTCTTTCCTTTCGCTGTCTTTGTGTGCGAAAGCCGGGGGTAATGTTCAGTCTCTGATGATAAAGGCAATTTCTCAGGATCGCAAGCGAGCCTTTTCAAAAGTTTCCCAGCAATAAAAGGCATCTCCTCGGCCTTTGGAAGTCACCAGACGCACTCACCTTCTATCATATCACTCAAATGTAATTATAGAAACTTGTCTTCGAATCTGAATGGGAAATTGAGGCGACCGCTTTTCCGCTGATTGTGTTTGGTGACCTAGATCCGCCTGACCACCAAAACAAACATACATAACCAAAACAAGAACAGGAAAGGCAGACGCTTGACGAATCCTTTGGGGCCGGGAAGGACTAGGCCCATTACCTGAGCTTGACAAGAGACTGAAAATTAATTGAATATGAACTACAGTATCTTACTTCTTGTATGCTTTGGCTTTTACGGAATCCTCGCATTTATCTAGGTTGGCCTGACCATCGGCAATATGAGCCAGCTCCTTTTCTGTCCCAAGACCAGCCGCTCCTCTCAACTAAGGTCGTTGGCCAGCTTATCGGCACTGGGACTGAGACGGATGCTGTTCATAGCCTCCTAGTATGGTTCAACACCCAAATTACTGTGCAAGTCACATGCTCCAATTACAGGGATGACCGAAAGGAGTGTCCACGTTTCGCTGGTGTAAAAGGACTACACGAACCTATTCTGGACAGGAATACTACTTTTCGACGCGTGGTGGCGGCACCCACGGTCTACAACGATTCTATCGAAGCTGAGGAAGGCGGATACTCCTTTCGGCTCTCCCTGTATAATTCCTTTAACAAGCATTATAATTACATCATTATCATCACTATTATTATTGCCATCATTATCGCCACTCTTGTAGAAACATCTTCTCAATCCAATCCCGATATACAGTCGTAATCCAGTCGCCAATCTTCCTCAGTACAGCAACAATAGTGTACGTGCCCAATAACGTTGTCGTATCTCCGAGTGCAAGCGGTCCCATAATCTCGATTGTATTCCCACGCCAACATGCAAAAGACAACTTCCAGTCGTGCCCTATGATATATAGCAGTGGCAGAGTGATAATGCCATGTTGGGCAATGCGTTCAGGCACTAACATATTCATGCGTTGATACCAAGCCGCCGTCCAGACAGAGAGCTGCAGTTCGCCGTCTTGCTGGACACTCGATGTTTTGGTTTCGATGTTGCAAGCGATGGGCGCGAACTGCAATGGAGGATAGCCGGTTTGGTTGACAGACTGGGCGTCGGGAGGCTGGGACCATACTTTATCCGCAATAGCCGATATGAGTTTTAAATCAGCTGCAACAGCCTTTGCATTCCTCTCGTCAAGCAGTCGATGGGGCTTCCCATCGTTGAGCCACAGGGTGAGGCAGAAATCTATCATCTTATTCTCAATAACGTTCCCACCGCCGCGTCCACTCGTTGCAGCGGAGAAGGGAGACAGGATTCTTGCTGTAAGGGACGGCTCAACTTGTACTGTAGCATGTCCAGCAAGCGAATGTTGCAGTAGTGGCTGATGGACCTGGATATTCCATGAAACCTCAGCTCGGGTATAGTCCTTGCAGTCTTGTGCAGTGTTGACAATATCGCGCAAGAAGTCCAGCTCATGCAATGCGACCTCGAGAGCTGATTTGGGTTTGCGAGACCTGGGAAAGGACGTCTCATCTTCAGTTGCCGACTGCTGGGAAGCTACTTGTGCAGGTCGAAACCAATCATTCTTCTTTTTCGCCCGAGGAATAAT
>NC_030988.1:763195-820397 GCF_000149955.1 Fusarium oxysporum f. sp. lycopersici 4287 | reverse complement strand
CGCAGACTTGACAGGGCTCCTCTTGCGTCGACCTCTGGCGCTCGACTTTTCCGAGCCCGCAACAGATGGTGACTGGCATGAGCTTCCCGAGGCCATCGAATTGGATCGTGATGGTGTAATGCCGGGTACGTCGAAGCCTCGGAACGGAATAGGTGGTAGATGCGGTCGCGCTTGATTGATGTTTGACCGAGGTGTTTCCTCGCCCATTTCCATCTCTTCTACCCTAGCGCCTTCGGGGACATCGCCAGTATCACTACCATATCCATTTGTATAATCGAGTCGTTGTCGTTTGGTCGGGGAGCTTGCGCGTTGGTTGTGGCTGCCGGAATTCGATGGTGGAGGTGTCGTCATCGAATGCCTTCTCTTGGTCACGACAGCACGAGGTTGGGGTAGTCGATTGTTTGGCTTGGTGAGCTCGGGGTTGGGAATGATGCCATCGAACCAATCTTCAATGAAGCGGGAGTGATGCAAGTCGTTCATGGAAATAACATGTGCATTGAACTTGGGTATGGTGTTGTTGGAGATCTAGAAATGCTCCATGTCATGTAGCGTGTCAAATAATAATGCCAAGGTAGGCTGAGTTGACCAGGCGACATGATGTAAGACAGGCTAACCCTTTTGGACATTGGTCACTATAGGGTAGTTGGTACAGCCAACCGCGACAACGTTAAATCTAGGAGGGAATCAGCATTTAGATTTTCAAGACCACAACTAAGATTTCTTGTTCTATATAACTCTTTTCGGAATCCTAGCCATTGGGGAGTATGAAGATATTTTATTTTCTTAATAATTAGACCTGTATTTTTGTTGTAGCTACTTCTTATACTTGAGACACAATGCCATTACCGTTCCACCGTGACGATTTCCTCTTATGGATTAGTGCAGCTTCTCGAGAGCTTGACGATTCCCCAATTTGGCTAGCGTGGATAAACTGTCCCATATCGTCACGAGGTTTATGCGACTGGAAGTGAAACGCCCCCGTGCTTTGCCCTAGCGTAACCGCAGGTAGCTTTGCTGGATGAGATCTATTGTCAACTGAAAATTGCAATAAATTTCAAATTATGATATTAGCTGTGATCACAGATAAATGGAATATCGATCAGTTATTGAGTTTGAGCTCTTGGTTACGGGTTCCAGTCTTTACGTACAATCAGTTTGGAAACCCTTTCCAAAATGTAACCACGCTACAACACTAGTTTGTACCCTAAAACATAGTCCTCGGGATATCTAAAAATATGGAAGATTTTTCTTTCATTCTGATAATAGCTTTCAATCACCTGGTGGGCTTTAAATCGGCTATGGAAATCAAGATATAGTAGCTGTAGGGTAATTGTCCATCAAGTCGTCCTCTTACCCTTTGCCTTGTATCTAATAGTCGTAGTTTGGGCAGCTGGTGAACATACCTCGGTCCGACTCGTTATCCCATGCGATGAGGGATCAGAAACACGGAAGAGATATCTTAGAATAGCCTTTACGGAATCGGTCATGTATTGGTTGAAAGAATGGGGGAGGGGGGGTTGAATGGAGTGCCGACTTGCGGCTCGAACGGCTTAAACATTGGGGTTTATTGCCACGCTTGGGTTGTACTTGAATGCGATGACTTGACCGATTGGCGGTAATGAGGGTTAGATAAAACAAACTGAAAGATTGTATGGTCAGTATTATTATATGATATACTGCTAGTCGGAGGGAGCTGAGCAGGAAGGCCTTCAGTCCATTAGTGATCGTGATTTTGGTTATGGTGCACCTATTGTCTATGCAGGAGCCCATTCAAGCTGGTAACCAGGCAATCGGAATGTGCACAATGTATGCATGGTAAGGTGTGACGTGGGCAAACAGCCAACAATGAAATCCATGCAAACCTTGCAAGCCATAAGCTTAATTTACAGAGCGTGTTCCCCGTTGTGTCATTGGATTCCGCTGGCTCCCAGCAAGGCTATCTAAACAAATTTAGTTGGCGGCTGGGAACTCGTTCTCGCTTTACTAGTAATTTGCTAACCTGACCTGTTGACCTTATCACAGAAGCGAATGCGGTATGGACCAGGCTCATCTATTACAGCTAACACTACTATTCTTGGCTGTGATAGATTGCAAGTCAAGACGGCCCTCTCTGATCCCTCAGTTTATCACTGACACTATTATGCTTGGCTGAAACAGCTTGTGAGTAAAAGCGACGCTCTCTGATCTCTTTATTGATAGCTGACACTGCTGTCCTTGGTTGTGACAGTACGCAAGTGGAAAAGTCCGAAGTTGAGACGACCTTGTTATTTTCCCTTGATTTGTACCTAGCGAGTGTGTACAGTATAGAAGGCACTACTAATATGCGATCAAGGCCGCCTCAATAAGCCTGACTCATGTGCACTATCGCTTCCTGTAATGCCTCACCATGAGCAACCAGACTACAACCGTTATATTTGGGTATTCCTATGACTTCAGAAGTTAGTCATCTCGGGTGTGTTCTGTTTTTGTTGAGAAGCTTGGTAGGGTTGTCCGCAAAGAGCAGCGCGACTCTTATCGACGAGGGATTCAAGAGGCACTCCACAGTCATCAAGACCCCAGCCTCTTCTTTTTTGTACGCATCACCATAGATGACAGAAGGTAACACGGCCCATATGTGTCAATATGTGCTACTTGTCTTTGCGTTCCCCGAGTGATCTACTTCGGTCGCATCCCGCATGATAGTTAGCCCAACCAAAGTTGGCTTACGTGCTAGCAATAGATTTGCGTCTCTCATTGGGACTATGCAATCCCAAATAATGTGGCGGCATTCCCCAAGTCTATTAACGTCGAATGAACAGCTCAAATCGTCCATTTGTCTGTATATCTTTTACATGCGTCAGCGTCCGTGTGAGAATGAAGATACCGAGTCTCTATTCTGTGAGCTGGAGGAGCAACGGACCCTGGTAGCCTGAGCCATCTGTTTCAACCAAGAAATCGTTTTTGCTCTCTATCAATTATCTGGAAGCATTCTTTGCCACGTAGTCAACGAACACGGCATCATAGCTAATTCAGTATGTGTAAGATATTCGTGTATACGTCTGTCTACGCAGATGGACAACGCGAGGAAGATCGACAATACACGAGGTGCGCAGACTTTCGCCGTGGTTTCCAATGCCGAACGAGGTCCTACCATGAGCACCAAGAGCATCTTAACTCATCAAGCTCGCACTGCCATAGACGACAGACGGATCGGCCATACAGTGGTTTAACAAATGACAACAGATGGTTAGGTATAGACAACAGCAGTCGGGGGGCTGTCTATCCCAATCATTGTACCACCGACGCACATCCCATAGACTTTGTCCGGCGACGCAATAGTCAAAGTTTTCATCAGACAACTCGCCAACCCAAGCGTCGTCTTCGGAGGGAAGCAGTTGACAAGTACCCTTGCTCTAATCATCGCTACAACACCTCCGACCAGAGTGAATATCTTTACCAATGCCCTGAACCAGACAAAAACGCGGCGTTGTATAAGAGTATTCGTATCGCTCAGCATAACGCTGAGATTGCACGTCGTCCAAAGCGTGTTTGGTTCGCAGATGGTGTCAACATTTGGACGTTCCACAAGGGTGCCCCACCAGTTAGGCTCCAATTCAAGAAAGGGCATATTAAGCGACTGTGAGTTGAGCGAAGTCTCGTTTTTGGCATTCCTTTCCTAGATGGAAAGCCGGTAAACTTTCACAACTTAGGCCTTGAAGTTGGGCGATTGTCGTGAAAATCATGGGAGTTACTGTATTGATGTCTCCGGTTCAGATAGCGTAAGGTAGTTTGGAAGTCATGAAATAGTTTACCAAACTCATTAGGGTGACCTTATTGGAGCCAGAATCTACTAATAATATGCTACACACTTGATTGACTAGTAGTCAGGAAATCTGGGCAGGTCGCCTCATAGTTCGGATAGCCGCAATGAAACGCGGGCAAAAGCTTAGAGTTTCTTAAGCCCTTGAACTCCTGTGCTGCAGATTGAGCGATATCAGAGACATAGGCCTTGTAAAACCACAACCGTAACATGATTTACTGCAAATATCAGCATCATAGCCTGACCATACAGCTGTTTTAAAGATAAGTCGGTCATGTTAAGAAACTTGAAACGCCGTTCGGTTGGCTCGTCTTGCAGAAGTAGTTGGATATGGTTGACTTGATTTACTTTTCTGCACAGTATCAAAAGTACTATGAACCTTCTTCCTGATGCGCCGTCGCATATCTAAATCATATTTCCGTCAAAGCAACACTCGGCCAAGTCTAAATGAGTCGAAAATTGTGACGGGTCGTGGACATAATCTGTGACCAGATTGTCCCATGTCCCATCGTCCCCCTTGACCAATGTTATATATCACCTGTCGGTGCTAACGGGGGACTTCTCCCTCCACTACGTTCCGGGTGCGGTAGCGAGGTACGAGCTACCTTTTTTCGTGGGGTGAAATAAATAATTTCATGGGACACTTTTCAAGTGACCTCTTGTTATACAGTCCCTTCGCCTGTGGCTCAGGTACCTTGATTGAGTTGAAAGAATTCAACTTTTGCAAAGTGTCTGACTTTTGTCACCCTCGTTGTTGATTAGTAGTATCGTTTCGTCTCCCTTCGGTCGTCTCACTCACACGTCAGCCTTCGGCTTCCGTAAGTCGTCGCTTCGCTCCTCTAAGGAAAGAAACTCTAGCCATCCCTCCGCGGGGCTCGTAACTATTCCCTGGAGGTTTATGATCACTTGGGGTCTTTATTACTACCCCGCTTCGTGATGACACTATTCACAGATGGATTTACTCGTAGGTTTGACTAAAAAGGAACCCCACTCATAGAGTGGGCGGCAAAATTCTGGGACAAGGGCAAAATTCTGGGACAGCTGATGGGTTAGAAATAGGTGGGGAAATCAGGTTATCTCTGGCTTACACTTCTAATTTTATCGCAATCTATTCGAAATTTCTGCTGTGACTCAATTGAAAAGTATTGAAGCTGTCGCCAAAATTATTTTATCATGCGAGGCATATTTGCGGTGGTGTTGCGGCCGAAATTGTGAACCTTGACTGCGGGCCAGTCCAGCCCCGTTTCCTCGCCCCACGATGCCTTCAGCTCTGCCTCTGATCTGGCCGCCAACAGCACAAGGGATGTCGATCTATTATTGTGTGTGCCTTTGGGGGTGTAATGTATTCATGATTCTGTGATAAGTGGAAGAAAAATTGGTCTCGAAGCTGGGTAAAGGATCAGGAAGAGGCGGCAACTCGGGCTCCTCGATATCCTGTGACAGATCAACAAAATCAGGGCCTTCTTCATCGATTTCTGAGTCATCAGAATCCCCAAAAGTGAGGCTATCACGAACAGGATCTCTCTGTGAGTTGCCGAGCATAATCTCAACACCATCGCTCGAAGGAAGGGCAGGCATATCCTGAAGAGGACTTCGATAAAAGCCAGCAGCGCTGGCATCACGAAGTCGCTCGTGGAAGCGTTTCTGCTGTGCTGAACCGCTTGTATCATAAAAGAAGCCTTCTTGGGGAGTTGGTGAAGCTTCTCGCGATGGAGGAGGAATAACGAGAATCTCGTCAACTATATCTAATTGCTTCCACTTCTTCCAACGTGAAAAGCTGATATGAACAGGTTTCCCGTTGTTGTTTATATCATACTTGTAACTCTTCTCATATTCCTCTCGTAGGCGGTTATCTTCTTCTTTTTGTAATTGCTTTAAGCTGCGGCATTGGCGGCGAAGCTCCTCTTGTTGCTCGTTCTTCGTTGAAGCGTTGAGACTTTCTCGCACCTGCTTAACTGTAACGCTGTTAATATATAATCCTGATGGCATTACCTTCTTCCTCTTATTCCTCTTGTTGTTTACAGAGGCAATACGATCAAGTCGGGTCTTTATGTGCTCTTCTGCGAAGCTGTTCAGAACTACAGCCTCACATACGACATCTTCCAAAACGCCGAAGGAATGACGAGTAGGTGAACTGAAGCCATCGCGATAGTTGCGTTTGAGATGACGAGTAACTTCGCGAGCATCTTTAAAGCGCGCTTCTTTTGGAAGAAGTGACGGTAGAGCAGGATTTGTAACAGCGAGAAGAGACTTCTTCTTCTCCCTGACTTTGTGAATGACTGCCGCCCCATTTACAGGGAAAATTCCGCTCTTCTCGAAGCCGTTCATGATGTTGTGAACTGAGAAGCCTTCTTTAATTATCTCGCTTAGCTTGCTGACGAAGTCGGAGCGCTTGAAATTGAGATAACCTTGGCGGATGTGATGCCGCAGACGTTTTTGGTGAGAATTTTTCAGCAGCTGAAATACTCCAACATCTAGAGGTTGTGTATGATGTGTTGAATGGGGAGGAAGAATGAAGATCTCGATATCGAAGCGAACACAATAATCCATGAGCTCCAAGGAGGTCTTGCCGGTAAAGCCGTCGATAACGAGGAATCGCCAAATCCGCTCCTTTTCAGGCCGCTCAAAATACGGCTGATGCCAAATGAAGTCAGGCATATCGATATCTCTCATATACTCATCACAGCCAAACCAGTCAGTAAAAGTGATGCCTCTAGACTGTGCCTTTGCTGTGCATTCGAAGGAATTGCGATTAAAATGACGGATCCAATCCATCGAGATCTCTGCGTTGGAAAAGCCGCTCTCAGAGCGAGCGAATCGAATACCTTCATCCAGAGCGTTAACATCCCAAGATTCCGTTGGCCAAGTCTTAAACACCATTAATGGAGGTATCATGACTAAAGATATGTCAGAATAAGGGCAGAAGTCCAGAGAATACTCACATCCAGCTGCATTCGCGCATCCAAGCATCGTGGTTGATTCTCTGTTGGTGAAAGAAACAACATCGTGTTTGGCGTTGAGCATCTTCTTCACGATAATTACCTCAAGCCTCTCGCGAAGGGCACCAATCCGTATGCCGCATTCATCGGCGTTGAACATCTGTGAGGCCTCGATATCTCGATTTCTAACAGCTACACCAAGGTCAGTATAGAATTGCTGAAGATCTTCAATATCTCCAGCTTCAAATCCTGCCCTTTCTCGGTCGAAAGCTCGAACTAACTTCTTCTTCTGCAGCTGCGGATTATCGCGAAGAAACCGCCTGTACCATCCATCGCCGACAGGCCCTGCTGGAGGCGTTCGTGATGCCCTCAAATCATTTGCTGCCTCTTCAATAAGTAGCTGATTACAGGGAAAACCTGCTCTCTCGAGCCAAACGATATACGCGATCACGGCACGCTCCTCAGCCTCATCGAGATTCCTCGGCCGGCCGCGGCTGTTATCACTGAAGTCAGGTTTTCCGTACAGCTTCATTGACTTCAGATGACGACCAACAGCGCTCTTGGAGGCGCTGAATCTATCCGCAGCTTCTCTCACGGTGAGAGGTTTCCCTTCCTTAGTGTTGCGGTGGCGGCGTTGTGAGAGCAAAATCGCACGTGCAGCCGCAACGGCAGGGTTGGGTTGATAAAGATCAGTCATAGTGACGGTCTAGATGAAAAGTCAAATTGAGATACAAGATATGACCGAATGATACTTAGAAATGTCTTTCAAAAGTTGGGTTTTTGGTGGTGAAATCAAGCAAATTCGGACTGAGCGGGGTATTCGGCTGTCCCAGAATTTTGCCCTTGTCCCAGAATTTTGCCGCCCACTCTATGAGTGGGGTTCCTTTTTAGTCAAACCCACGAGTAGATAGCATTTCGCCTTTGGCTCAGTATACACTTTCTTCAATGAAACAAGTAATTCACGCTCAGCGCTCGAAATAGCTGGCACTGGTACAAGCTCAAGTATTTAGGATTCTAGCTTCTACCTTTTTTTTAGACCAGCCGGCCCATGATAGTATTCAGACTGAGTCTCAGACATACCAGCTCCCCAAAGCGGTAATGAGCCCAGAGCGAGAAGAGGTTACAAAGTTTATGGAGTTTGAGCCGGAAACTCAACAGATAAACAGGAACTTGATTCCACACGGATCATGTATTCCTCAGACGATACCTGCGGAAGACGGACACGACAGGTTTCAGTCAGTACAATAGGTCAACACAGCCCGACCAGCAAACACCGACACGGCTGTTATTTACGACGGAAGCACGAGCACGTCGGGTACCATAGTCAGAGACTCGACAAGTTTAGTTACACGTCCTCTGACACTTTTGGGGACGCCATCTCCGCCTCACTCTACCAGCGTTGCCAAATTAGTTCGAACCAACACAATCACTGCCAACGGAGGAAACAATACAGGCTTTCATCCTTGCCCAACTTATGTTCTCAAGCAGCCTGGCATCAATGACTGAGAAGTGGACAGCGGAAGAGTGCGCTAATCGTCGTCGAATCGTCCTGGTCTGTAAGACGCAGATGGGATCTACCGCGCAGAGCCACTGGCCGTGCATACCGGATGCGATTCGAGGAAGCGTCAGTGTCATCCGGGCAAGGTTCTCCACCTGCAGGAAGAGGCTATTAATCGTGAGGAATGGATCCGAGCCTCGATCGATGTAGGACACCGCAACGCTGATAGTGAAGAGCAGCTTCGAGAGTTTATCAAGTCTTTTTCAATATAAAGATTTAACATAATTCCGAAAGTGGGTTTTGACGTTCCTCCTATGTGTTTTATTTTATTTTATTCATTGTCAAAGAGCTTGAACCTAATGCTGTTTGAGAACCGCTAACATAGGTCAACGTAGATTCCCGCCATCCCCTCATGGTGCACCGCCTCGTTAGCCCGTCTTTCATAACATCACCTTACTCTCTGGTGAGTAGCATAGACAGCCTTCACACACTGGAACGAAGTTGAATCAGGCGGGTCGCTAGTGGACACAATAGGAAGAAACTCAGATCCTATGATGGTGAGCATCGCACAACCTTGCCGCGTAGGGGACGGTATGGTAGAATGAATCACTGGATATTAAACCAAGGGCAAGTTGGAAAAGAGACCGTTGTCCCGATGGACTGGCCACTACCAAACCGGACTGTGCTAAAAAGCAAAGGAGAAGCTTCGCCTAAGCGAATCTTTTTGTCTTGCTCAACGACATGTACGCCATGCATTCTTTGAACACTATACGCTGCAAAAGCCTAGTGCTCACGAGAAAATCACGAGCCAGACAAGGCGGTATTTTCGTACACATTGAGGTACGTACCCGCCAGTCCATCCCTTGGACTTGATGAGCGGCTTAATGCTTCCAGGGTCCTCGTGTTCGACAAAAATGGCTGACGTATCAGCGGGGTTATCATCAATGCGGGGTAGTCTTATGAGCCTTAAGGATGTCGGTAGAAGAGAGACAGAGTGACAACCTGGGTCTGGAAAACACATTTCAAAGCGATGCCGCCTCTGAGTGTCGCTTCAGAATCCCTCGTAAGGACCAGATCCACAGCCTTGAGCTGCTAAGCCAAAGGGAAGAGGTTAAGAAACAGGGCGAGTCGGTCCAGGGCCTTGAGCGGAGATGATTGGCTTGTATGTGAAAGACACTAGCATCCGCTTCTTGCGATGCGCAGATAGCCCATGTTCTCTATTGTAGCTATTGGCTAGCTCGACATAGCCCCCTTTGGGGTGTAAAAGGAATACGCTGCTGCGTCGGGGCCGACCAATCAGGAGCCTATTATATCGCATTGCGCAAACCCTTAAATAGAACTTGCAATTAAGTTGGGTATTCTCTGCGATTCACGGTTAAACATTGAAGGGGCATGGCGCATGCTGCCTGCGGACCGGACCGACAGGCTTGAAACGAACTTTCTTAGTGGTCACAGGTAAGGGGACGTGTAGATAGAACTGGGCCGCTGCCACGTTTTGGAGGAAGAGTAGACCCTCCCGGAGCCGCTTGAACGACTCATTTACGCCGATTTCACATTTACACAATCTTCAAATAACAATCCCTAGTAACTTGTGACTTGTAATTTCTGTCCCAACCTAGGCATCTTGTATCAGTTGACACGTCCCTACGCCGCGCTTTAATATATAATCACCTTCGTCTGCTTCCCTCATAGAGTCACAGCGGCCAAACTTCCCTATCAGTCTCAAACACGCATATATTAGCACTGTCACTTCTTCGGTACCAAAGCTTCAGAGCCACCAGGCATCGTTTGGTATACCTCCAACAATAATCGCAGTCGCAGAAACAGCACATCTCCACCACCTGTGAAACAGGTTCTTCAACTAGGGAAATCAGCGCCTGTCCCCTGTCATCGTCCGAGTGGATCCCCTTCCCAGCAAGCAGCGCACAAGTCTTCAGAATTCAGATGCCATGTGCATCACACACACTCACACACGTGTCTACTCTGATGGGTGTATCGAGCATCGGTCTTTGCGTACTCTCTGCACAAACTCTCGTCATGGCCAAGTCTGCCCTGACCACCAAGTCGAATACGTTCCCGCTCCCTACACCACTCCGCAACGTAATTCTACTGCTCAGTGCAGACCTGCTACTTCCTCAATACCATCTGTCTCATACCACTCTGGTGACAAATCAGACCACAAGCGTCGTGGTCATTCACCAGGCCCTCATAGGCAGGAGCGCATTATTCAGGTCGAAGGTCCTTCCCATTCAACATCCACTGTCAGACGCAGATACCCAGTCCCCAAAGCCGAACCCCCCGTCATCGATGATGAGCGTACTCGTCCGCCTGAGCAGCATAGTGTTCGGTTCAAGGAAGTCAACAACCACCGTCATTTCACTCAAGACAGCCGCAACTCGAACAGCGCTAGCGATAGCCGACAACCGGATGGCAGAGAGTGTCGCACACACCATCGTGATGAAAAGCTACAACAGGAAGCTGAGCTCCGTCTGCAGACTCGCATCGCCGAGGCCAACGCAAAGATTGCCAGCCGTCCTGCAGCCCTGCACAGACGGATTGAAGTCATGAATCCTCACAGCCAAGACTACCACGCCGAGAAATTCCACCACGTGACCTCCGAGCAGCAGGCACAGCGAGATCGCCTCCGAGAGCGCATGCAGCCCAAGCGTCGCTTGACGGTCGGCGGCTGGAGTGGGCGGCCAGACGAGACAGGAACAAACCGCTATGAGTAAGCGAGGATGGTTTTAGTATTTCTGGTTTTGCAGTACGTTGAATCTGTTTAGTATCATCCGTCACTTACGAAGACTTCTTAGAGTTGAGGATTAGAGCATGGAATGAAATGTAGAGTATCACTGTCCTCGAAATCCAATTGATGTATAATAGCCCTTCAGAAAATCGACTTGCGTGACGATGTAAGGATGCTCTGTATAAGACGCTCACTGGGGTAACTGATATCTGATGTGTGGCAAAAGTGGAAGTGAACGGAACGGGAACCCAAAGTAAGATGTGAATAGTTCTGGAATGAGAAGTTGAAACTGGTATTAGGTATCACGGACTTTCTACTAACACGACTAACCTAGATCAACAGCTTTGGTTCATTTACATTCATAAACAATTTCGCTGTTTCCAAGAAGCATGGTCGATTCACTTTAGAAGTATCTTGCAACTTAAAGGATGAACCTCTTAATGGATACTAGGTCACCTATAGTAAGTAATACACTGCTACTTGAAGACAACAAAGGCAACAATAGAAGCCTCTGCTAATAGCCACATGCCTAATGACCTACCCGCAACCAGTTTCACGTTTAGCCTAGCTCAAGAAAAGACCTTCCTGCCGCCATCCCTTTACATCCATCAAGGTTGGCGTCTAGCTATTCATAAAATTCTGCCTTGATCATTGGCTCCATTTTCAGCTCAAGATAGCTTACCACCTCCGATCGTGTATCCATAGGTGATTGCCTGGCACTTGGATATGTTCCATAGTGAATGTTGAGTCTACATGTATGCTCACGGGGGATTGCTAGCTCAATGGACCGAGGCATCACTCCAAGAAACTCGATGTCTTCATACTTCTTAATCCAGTCTCCAGCACCTTCAAGGGCCCTAGATGGTGGCCATTTACATTGATTGGACGCACAATAACACACTCCTTGATGATGCTATCGTCGACCTTTTGGATATCGTCGCCAACCCAGACCAGCTCCTTTCCGCAACTTGTGTTATGCCCAGTCACCAAAGAATTCATTTCGCTCTTGCTGCTCTGAGCTAAGCGATTTTTGCAATTCGATTCCTCGACACTGCATGCTTTCTCGTCACATAGAATCAAGGCACTCAAGTTTCCACAACCGCTACCGCAATGGCCTTGGTGCTTTGTTTTACACTCGCAGGGCACAGCCCAGTGTAACTTTGGACCAGTTCAATCCACTTGTACTAGGATTCCCCCTAGAGGATATCCGTGGAGATTCTATCCTAGGAACGCTTCGTAAGACAGACGTCACTGCATCATATGCCTTGATTGTTTCGTCCAAAGCTGTCGATGTGTTTACCCGCTTGTCGTCTCGTTCACCAATGCCATCTTCGGCCGATCTCTTTGAAGCGTTTTGTTACGGGTGGCTTGTGCGTTGGTCAGGCTATGACTAGTTCGATGAAAGCCTCGAAGATTCCGCTCTAGGTGGGGTTGATGGAGTGCCAGACTACACAGCGGCATGAAGGACAGCACATTCCGCTTGCAAGAGCGATTTTCGATCTCTCTCTGTTTGCCAAGAAATCCATTCGCCAGAGGTGCTTTTTGGCAGCACGGGCTTCAAGTCATACCGAGCTTTGACATATATCGTCGAGATGTTGTCCAAGTATCGATAGATACTATCCCTGCTCAATAGCATACGCTGTTGGTTAAAAGCATCAATTCTATCAACCTAAGACGCAATTTTCAACACTGACACAAAGAATTAAATTAGCATTAATCGGCTGCCACAACAAGAATCGCCTTTTAGCCGATGTGCTAAATTTTAACATACAACTTTTGGTTACTTCATTTGAAGCTGCGCCAGTCAAGCCAAATGTATCTTGCACTACACTCGCTTCATTCGTGCCGAGCTTCGATTGTAAACTTAGCACCTGCCATCCATCGTCCTAACTACATATCCACCCGAAACAGATCTAAGATTTAGTATCCCAAGTAAATTTCTCATCAGTCCTTCCGTGCTCTATCTTTTCACAGAGTAATGGCCAGCATCACAATGTGCAGAAAGAGCCACCGGGTGGTCATAGACCTCACGGTAGTTGAGGACCGCCCAATTACATGTTTCCATCTCAGAGGTCACTGTGATGATAATGAGTTAGCTCAGAGAAGCCGTGGCCAACTGAAAAACCACCTTTTCGGAGGCCTCACGCCAGTGGTTGGCGCGAAGCCAGATCAAATGAGTTCCATTCTGAAGGAACAAGCCCTAGATCGTAGAAACAAAACCTTGCGCAACCTAGACCAGACGGTCTCGGCCTTGAGCTCGAAGCTACAGAGCCATAGAGAAGAAAACGCGTATCTCGGTAACGCAATGGTCAACGGTGATCACAATACGACTACGGAAGATTGTGTGTGGCACAAATACTCTCAGAAAGCAAGGAGCGAACCCACGCAGTCAGAACACAGAATCCATGTGAGAAAGCTAACTTGGAAGGGAAAGAGTCCATGTAACTCGCTCAGAAAAGACAAGCTCCGAAGTACCCCATGTGTGCTATCTGCTATAATTGGACCACCAAGAATCCAGGGGTTTAATTCCTCGGGAAATACTCCTCAAATCAACTTCTCCAGGCAGGGAGAGACAGTGGGGGCGTCGTTCTGTCTTGCGCGTGCCTCCACGCACTCTTAGCGGTACGTTTACTATCATGGAACACGCCCCAAGATGGACTAGCGTGACGGACGACACAACTCGAGTCAAAATGTACCCCGCCATGTCAGACGTGATTGTCCGTTGCTATCTTGGGCTGTCCGGCGTGGTCTGTCAGTGGGATAGCGCGGTGCCTAGTCTGTTTTGGGTCATTCCAACAAAATGCTGATGATAGGCTACTGAGGGTGGACCCGCAACTGACTGTGACTCAGGAGTCACCATGGGGGTGTGGCGATCTCAATGCCGCAGCAACCGTAGGTTTATCTAAGCATGCGGCCTGTATGAGCCCATTGGTATCCTACTAGTTCTATAAAGGTGGCTGCCCCATTCATCATTTAAGTCATTTTGGTCCCTTCATCGTTGCCATTTGCTTCGACCTATTCTTACAAGAATCGAGTGAGCCCATTACACGATGGCACCTCGCAAGCGGAGAATCCTGATGTCAACCGGATCCAAAGTCCCGCGTGATCCTGTAAGTAGAGCCACGCTACTAATCTCTGGCTTAAATAACAAACTCCTTATTGAAAGCTTACCGACGCCCGCATTCGCTTCGTACGCATGATTACATGCCTTGAACAAGATCCGCTGCAGAGGCTCATCACGATTACCAATGATCTAAGCAAAAACAAGGCTGCCCAAAAGGAGGTCTTAGATATGCTGATGAAGAGCACCGAAGAGAAGCACAATGGAGACTTGTCTTTACTCTCTATCGAATACATGAGTGATGCTATACGTTGCGTCGCATGCAAAAAAGAAAAGCAGCAATCATCTACGCCAGTCAGGATGCCGAAGCGTCATAGTACGGCCAATACTTCGATGCAAGCCGTGCGCAATACCCATCGGTATGAGACCCGAAGTCAAGTCAAACGGAAAAAACCATTCCCCTAGTCCTACAGTCGAAAATCAACAGTTCGAAAATTGATTTGATTTACCTCGCTTTACAGGGATAGACTTGGATTTCGAACAATGGACGAGCGTTGGGGTAGACTCGGCCTTGAGAAGGGGTTGCCTTGGATTTCTGATCGGTGCTTGGTTACTCGCTTAGGCAGGACAACAATTCAACAGCAGCGTGTCGAGTCTTGACTCCTGTCTATCAAGGTCTAATCTAACACGACGAATATTACATGTAGTCAATAATTTAGGGTTTTCTTTTTTTCTTTTTTTCAGCTCTCCCTGCTGTACCAATTGCACCGCATGTCAGGTCCTGATACGCGATTTGATGGTCTGGGGCCTCTTTGGTATTGGGTCCTGACTACGCGTTGCTGACACGGAAATCCGAGCTTTATTACTTGCTACTTGCCATATTTTTAGTTAATTCTTCCTTGTAAGGACTTCATCAAAATATCGTGCTTCAACGTTTTCTTTTCTCGTCTCTACTTTTGTATAACCTTGTCTAGAGCTTAATGGAGATTTCCCCAGTGACAGTAAAAGACGACTGAGCCTTGTATTACCAGATTTCAGTACGATGTCAAGTACCGCCCCTGAATAAATGCCAAGGAAGTCTTCATGCTGTCTTTCCTTCTGGCCTGACCTTACTCTACAGGAGAACCCCAACCAAATCTTCAAGGCACCTCCAATATGGCCTTCCAACTGGCCCAAGTTTACCGTGTATGGAAGGGTTTTATACATTGCCTGGATAGAATGATCTTTAGCTACATGGTTGAGTGAATTCATATCTTCCAACCTGCAAGGCAAGCTAACCGAGTACTTTTTATACTGTCAAATCGATGAGAAGAGATTGGCTCGAATAGAGCACCAGTTGATGTTGTTTCACACTCAGCCATCGCCAGACAACAGCCTCCAACCCCGGACGTATGACATGGCCAGGCGAAGCGGGAAAGCGAACAGGGTGCAAGTTGATTTAGGGCATTCATTAACACCTCCACTTCTTCTCCCTCGGCAGAAGCTCTCATGGAAACCCTTGATAAAGAGGTGAGTGGATTCGTCAGGCGGGTCACCATATCGCAAGATCTAAAGCAAGTAACGATGGGACATACTAGAGTAAGTCCCAACTCATTTTGGGAGAAATGAAGTCCGGACTCTCAATCCTTGTGAGAAGGGCTGAGTTGCCAAACCAATTAAGGCACCAATAAAGAGGTCTCCTGCCCAGCTTCCAACGGGCTCGTCGCCCAGTTTAGTCGCTACTACAATGTGTCAACATAGAGCCTTATCTTTCTTACTACCACACGTCTAGCCATGTCGTGAATATGTTAGTGCAGCAACGGGCCTGAGATACGTTGGATTGTTCCCACCGTACTGAAATTCCACAGGCATGAAGCGCCTGGGGCCGCTACTTCTGAGTGCTTCGCCTGAAGAAGCTAAGCCTGCAGTACATGCAGTTCTCCACCATTCGCTAATCATTGAGAAACGCGGGGTTTAGAGAGCTACACTTAGAACGGCTCTTATTCGTGCCATTGTTGACTGAATATTGCTAGAGCTTCAGCAAATAATCGCCTTCTAGTACAGACTACAAGATCTGGGAGTTGGGCATCACGCTTCTTACCTATTGTCATGAGCTCATCTCCGCGGTATGTGGAGGGGCTGTCTGAGACATGACCACTTTGGGACTAGCGCTGATGCTTTTTTGTCAACTCTCTTTTGCCACCAAAAGTCGGCTTTTACAATGAATCCATAGCCTAAAGCTGGCACTTTATCCTTGCAAGAGATAGTTATTTATACTTTAAACCCCTACCATCGTCGCTGGAACCAAAATGGTGCGCAGATGGGTGTGACAAAGTGCTTTGTCACTTGTTCCCTGCATATGGCCAGCCACTCGGGCCACCAGCCCGGTCTCAGAATGACCCTTGCTTTCCTTGCATACCCCTATATGCATACTCGATCTCATGAGTATAAAAGTGTGGGTAGGGGACCTATCCTGGCCCATGACTCACGTTTCTCCTCAATTCCAATGTAATGTGTCTCAACAATGTCCGACTACAAGCAGAAGTGAGTTTGCCGCAGGTCTGGGGCCGCAGATAATGACACTCTTAGGTCACAGGCTTGGCAGTCCCTGAAAAGCATACAAAGCTTACCTCCCCGGATTCTTTTTCAAACGAACAACGTTTATGACAGCAGCGAGCAAGTTATCAAAAGCATGACTTATACCCAAGCCAATAGCGACAAGGAAGGGCATTACGACTCTCGTCTGATGGGACCCTGTTTCTGCGACAAGTGCCTGCATATGCGAAGAATCTTGGCTAAAGAGAATTAGGAATAGCCGGGTAGGTTGCAGGATTCGAATTGATAAGGTGTCAGGATCTTCAGGTCCGTCTGGAAGGATATACTACCTAGCACCTGAATAAGACAAGCGCATCATGTCGATCCTTCTCACTTTGGACAAAGTTCTCCATGAAATTTAGTGTAAGAGCGACTACTCATAGGACCCAGAAGAGGCGAGTGAAAGGAAATGAAAATGGTTGTATCTGTTATTTGCGGATCTATATTGGTACCCCGGGGGCTTTATGTTGCTTGGGTGAATGCAGGCTGGTGACTACAGGGTAGTCTGCTTTCAGCACTAGTGAGCTCACTGATGGTTTGGCTTGCTGTATGATGACAAAGCCACAAAAGTGGAAAATCGATGTGCCGTCTCATCGCGCGATTTATCAGTACGCGTTATGCTAAGCACCATCAGTCAATACATGAATGCCCCGAATGCTTTCTCAACACGAAGAACTGCTATTGACTACGCGCAGCATCTCGATGACACTGTCTCGGCATTTGGCGCCAAATTGGTGACAATTGCCTATATGCCAACTTTAGCCTTAGACATCCCTGGACCTTGGATCTTGTTCCTTGTATAACTATGCTGGATTCACCGTGTTATCGGACTCCTTAATGTCTATAGGGATTGCGTTTCGTCGAACCCGAAGAAGAAGGCGAAAAAAAAAGCGTCGTCTGTGGCGAAACGAACTGCGATTGAGAAGAGTATACGCCAGGGTCATTGCACGACCATGCTATTGAACCCTTCATGAAGCCTAGCATGGTTAGTGAAGCTATCGCGGCTGAGCGCCGGAAGCGAGAATGTGAAGTGGAGGAAGGAAAGTAGGGCTCGACCAAAGACGCGTGAACGATCTTGACGCTTTATGGCAGAGTCCAGCGCAACGGTGCAACAAATACCAATCGACCGGAACGACAAGCCTACCGTCCTCAGAAACAACAAGCGCCGCATAACCCTCCACAAACGCTGCCGCTAGCCGAACGAAGACTGACAAAAAGATAATCTAGCTCGACCTCACCTTCCGAGTTGTTGGGTTGCGCAATTTACCACCCCTCGAATCGACAACTATCCGAGCCAACTGAAAATGGATGGAGCAAAGTCAGAGATCACCAAGTGCCGTTTCGACGAAAATGTCAGCGGTATAATGCTTACTGAGCATACGATGATCTTGACTTCCAAAACAGAGGGATGATGACCCAAGACAGTTGACGAAGGCTTCCTTACTCAACATCAAGCCACGGTTAATTGGGTACGGAATCGGCCAGATGGCATTGGCCGCAAGTGGTCGCAAACATACACCTCCAGGGCGCTCCGTGAAAAGCTTGATTACTCGTGAGGACTTTAGGGTTGCATCAGGGTAAGGAATTGGTATGCGCCGGGTTGGTCATCGCTCTGTCAGTTGCCCAAAGCTGCTTTTGCGTCAGCTCTCACTTTGGTGTGTCTGTAGATGAAGGCCGGCGTAGCCGGGCTTGAGTTGATATGGGGAGGTCTTGACCGGTCCGTTGCCAGTATGTCTGCCCTTTCGCTTCCATCGATATCCATACGGCTAAGATGCCACCATATGCTGGCGAGGTCGCGGGCATAATTAAGTTGTTGCGATTGGGTGCACGCATTCTGTGAAGGACCTGGAACCATGCGCTCTTGAAGCCAAAACAATTTCTAGAATGTAGGTCCGGCTGATCAGGCAGGAGTAAAGAATCGGAAGCAAAATCTTATTATCGGGGCTCGGCAGCTCGATCGAAACAGACAAAGTTGCTGTGTATCGAGGCCCTTCCGCCTTGATGATATCACTACTCTTCGGACCTCGTCTAGAAGCCGTACGAGGAGGCTCATCGCCCATGGTAGAGCCCTCCGAGCCTCTGCGAGAGTTCGGTGCTGAGATTGAAGCCGATGTCTGTTCCCAGTGAGGCGCAGGAGACTTGGTGACCGTTGCGCTCTCGTCGAGAACAAAGCTCAGAATGGGATTGGGCCGGACCAGTCATTCCAGCAGGGGGTTACACGGTGGAAAAGGCAAACAAAGCCTTGGAAACAGGTTTCAAAGACCGGCCTGTTACGTTTGCGTTTGGAAGACACTTTATCTCTAGTCCAGATTTGCCGCCTAGACTCGCGAGAAATATTCCTCTGGAGCCGTATCAGAGGGATACTTTTTACAAGGTAAAGAGCGCGGAGGGGTGCACGGATTATTCTTTCAGCGAATGATGGGAGGGGAGAGAAACGATAGAATAAATGAAGGCATAGACTAGAGACTGACTTGTTGCGTTTGTTGACACATGGAAGATGCTGGATGACTACAGAATAAGCAACGTCAGGCCGCTGCATAAGTCCAGGACCGAGGTGCCCCAAGGTGAGACGAGACGAGACGAGAATGGTTATGAAGATACAAGAGACAGTGTATTTAGGTATAACTTCCGAAACATCGGACTGTTCTTTGTGAGTTCAAAGAAACTCATGCACTATAAGGCCCATGGCATGAGATTGGAAGCCGTTTCAATAATGCGGGTAGTGGGGCGGTGAAACGCACGGCCTCAAACATACGATGCTTGACCAAATTCACGAGCGCAAACAGCGACGTCTCCAACAAAGTGACTGTGCACGCAGAAAAACAAACAACAAAATAAGTGAAACAATCCTTACGTGGGCGCCCTTCTTTTGTCCTCCTGCACCGTCGAGCAAGATTGGGTTGCCGCCGTTGATGCCTGAAGAGTAACACACGTGGCATATCACATGACTCCGCAACTGCAATCTCATCTACCGCTCTGAGATTGCCCGGCATTCTTTTGTGCCCGCACTCACCGTAAGAGACACCATACCCTCTCCTTTTTCACTTCGCACCTCACTCACAAATCTCCCCGGAATCTTCGGCAATGCAGGGCATGTCGTCGTCGCCATCCGCCGACAATGCTTCCTGATGCGACAATCGACAGTGCAGCTGAGAAGCTTGCCGCGTTCCGAAATAACAACGCCCTCAACGATATTCTCGACCAGTACGCTGTTCTGATCAAAGACTATAAGCGTCTTAAAAGCGATTATGAAGAGGAGCGTGAGGGGAGAGAGCGCTACAAGCAGCTCGCAAGAGGTCAAGAGCGTAATCCTTTTGCTCTTGTAGTCGTTGACGGAGATGGTTACATCTTTGACGAACGCTTCGTCAAAGACGGTGAAGAAGGCGGGAGCAGAGCCGCCAAACAACTCAATGATACTATCAAAGATAGTCTACGCCGCAAAGGTCTCGAATCCTGCGAGGTCATGGTCCGCGTCTACGCCAACCTCACAGGCCTATCAAAAGCACTTTGCAAAAACGGTCTCGCCGGTGCAGAGAAGCGATCATTCTCATCATTCACAGCTGGATTTAACCGATCTTACGGTCTCGCTGATTTTATCGACGCGGGCGAATTAAAAGAAAACGCCGATTTTAAAGTCAAAGCCATTCTCCGTCTCTACGCCGACAACGCCCAGTGCAAGCATATTTACTTCGCGGCCTGCCATGATGTGGGCTACGTATCCGATCTTATCCCCTTTAGGGGCAACCGTGAAAGATTCACGCTTATTCGAACGCCGAGTGTGTTGTTTCATAAGGAGTTTGACAGACTTGGCATGAACATTGAAGAACTCCCTGGTGTATTCCGCCATGTACCACTCACATACGCTTATTCTACTGCGCAAACAAAGACGGCTCTTGCGTCGTCCACCAATATCAGTAAAGTCGTCAACTCACCATACACAAATTCTACGATCAAAGGAAACTCGAATGATGGGAACTCGGTCTGCAGCTTTTACATGCAAGGGAATTGCCGATATGGCAGCGGCTGCAAGTTCTCTCACGTCGACAGTAAAACATCCAGTCAGAGTAGTACACCCTCGCCGTCAACTATCGGCACAGGCACAAAGAACCTGGCAGGTGATTGGGGACGCGGCTCCAGTATCACCAAGAGTAATATCGAGTCCCTACCTCGAAAGGACGACATCCCATATGGATGCGTGGCCATCAATGCAGCCGAGGACCGTCTCGACGCTTACTTGCCCCCACCTGACCGTGATGCCGCAAGACGTCTCAAGATGCTATCGCAGGGGAAGAGATTCTGCAATAATGCACAGCTGTATAATTCATGCGAGAGCGACAACTGTGGATATGAACATGCACCAATTGATAAAGACCTGCTCCCAGCGCTTGAACATCTCTCACGTTCTGTAACTTGTACGCGTGGGGGAGCTTGCCGCAGAGCAAACTGTGTTTATGGCCATGTGTGTCAGCGGGCAGATTGCCGTAACCGAGCTGGCGGAAAGAGCCATTGTCGGTTCCGCCCGCGAGTTTGCACCGCAGACTATTCTCCTGTCGACTGCGTTGCGGCAGTTGAACAGCCTATGATGTCCCCCGTCTCTGCGCTCTGTAGATGTCGATGGACGCAACGACGAGACCGGAGGGACCGAATCTCTGGGGAGACCAGTAAACAACTACAATCTACAACGGTATACCTGATAGGACGGGCATACATATTAACGCGGTTTGGTGAAGGGGCTCATTGCTCTACCTCGAGGGCCTCATTATAGAATGGCTGAGTCTTGAGGGTGTTATTGCCTTCGCCTCTACAGTAGGACAAATACGGAAGGTTAGGTCTTGCACATCAGGTCGTAGTCATCCTCCGAACGCAGGCGCTGGTTGGAGCCATGGTGGAAGCAGAATGAGATTTCTTGTCCGTCTGAGTCTGGTATGTACGGCCTCGAATATCATTCGTTACTTCTACCAGGATATGACAGAACCATAATTCACAAGCATCGTACGTCTGGTGTTTGTAGGCCGCTGTTGAAGCGTTACATGGCCTGTCAGGCTGCCCTTGGCAAGAAGACAGGTAATGACTCGCATTGGCTTTCGATATCTGATTACAGGTTGCCTCTGGCAGAATAACGAAGTACTGATACCTCAGATTCGCTTTTCCCGTCAGTAAGATTGGTACCCCGCCACTTTTCGGCATCCATTGACCTTCCATTCTGGTGAGGAAATGGTGGACTGTCTCCGTATGCTTGCACAGCATGATCGTCCCTGACCTCCCGGCCATCAATTCGGGTTGAAGTCCACATTTTGAAGAGCTGCTTGCAGGAAGAGAGACAGACTACTATGCCATTAAAGGCCTCTATTGTGGTTATGTCGACTGCGGACCATAACACTAACCCTACTGTATCATCTGGCAAGCCATTAACCAGGGTTTCTACCGATGATGATGGCTACTCACTCGTATAGTTGGGGCTCGAAAGTTGCATTGCTTCCAAGGTTCGCTTGCAGCCACATGCTCCCGTGCTACATGCGCTTCTTAACAACGTTTGATAGATGGCGAGGATGGGTACCTACATGAGACTAAGGCTGAAGCCGCAGAGAGTGGTAATTCTGTCTTGTACTGTCATGCTTACAGACCGCTGAATATGCCAGCCCCAGCCGACAAATAGAAAGTCTGCTAGCGTGCACAAGCCTGTTTGTGATTTTAGTATGTCTCAGAGGTGATTCTGGCAGACAGCAGGTGCTCACTGTGGAAGAACATCAACCCATATGGGTTATCGGCACATACGTCCAGGACATGATGCCACCATGAATACCTCACCAGAGAACACTGCAACCAGGACAGCACACAGGCAGCCACAGAGGTGGCAGTGAGACAACACATGAAACATAATATGATTCGTCGAAGTGTTGTCAATAAAGGCTTTGTTAAGCGAAGTAGAAGGAAGGCACTTGACCATCTGGCAAGTACCATGCCCACAATGGCAAAGGTCTGGCCAATAGCCTCGAAAAGCAGTGCAAGAGGCAAGTGCCTAGAATTTTGATGAATGAGACGAGAAATATCTTGCCCGAAGCCGTAATGTACTGCGATAGTAATACAGATAGTATAACAGACAAGAAACACCTGCATGTGGTTACATTAGTGGAGGAAACAAGGGCAAAAAGAAAAGCACAAAGAGATATTGAGGAAGAAAAATTCTCGGTAACTCACAAAGGCCAAGCTGTGGAAAAGGTCGTCAATGCCGAATGGCCTCTTGATAAGTAGTCTAACGTATGCTCGTAATGCAACGAAAATCATGGCTACAGGTGTCAAAGTCCACATTGTAGCGATGATCTGCGGCCCTTTCTCTCTCAGAGCCATGGTATATATGTCGCTTGTAGCGTCAGCGATCGTACGTAGACATAGATGTTGCGTGAAGATTGTAAAAAAAAAAGGCGAGCTGATGCTTTGGGGGAGAAGCCAAAGTGGTTTGTCTACCATGGGAATCTCGCTAGTAAACGGTGGATAGTTTGATTAGACGGGAAGGCAATCCGCTCTTGTTTTAACGGTTAGCGTCACGTATTGTCTGATTGCAGGGCTAGCATTCCCACTCGGGCCCGAACCCGAACGGGGGTAGGTTTTCAACGAAACACTCGGATATGGGTGACACCAGCCATGTGAACTCTGGAACCCTGTTTGGTCTTTCTGCCCTCCCCACCCTTTGAAGTGTGACGATTGGTAAGCTGATGCAACAATTGATTTTAGACTGTAGGACTAGGGATATGTCCTGATAATTACCAATTGATATTTGGCCATAAAGTATACTTCTCTTGACTGTTAAAACCGTCGACCTGAGTCCGTTAGGGGCAAGGGGTTCAGGTCACTGTCTTTATTAGCGAGGTTTTAATTTGAATGTGTTTGCCATTGGATTGAGACCTGTATCCGCCGCGCAGCTTCGATAAGCGGCCTCTGATTTCGGCCGGGACGGTATGGACTACTCCTCCTATTGCTAGCACTGACTAATAGATATCTTGTTTTTAGTCGTTACCTATATCCGGCCTTGAGATCATTAGTACCTATGCTAAAAATGTTCAGTGCGAAAGTAGCCGCGGGGGGGGGGGGGGGGCATACGCCAAGCAATGTATTAATATATAAATGCGCACAACCATAAGCCTTTCAAATAATCATCAACTCAGCGGCTTTTAGCTAACAAGCCTCTCACCATTACCTATAGTTCATTCCAAACGAGACGACTGTCAATAAATCCCAAGCCGTACATTCACCACGCCTACATGTTGAATCTATGTAATCGGCTGCAGGCGTCATAGTACGCATAGGTAATTGATCTTTATCTTTTCCATCCATGTGAGAAGGCTAGACAAGTTAGAGTTCTAACCAGGCAGGTAATCACGTACAGGAGACAATAGTGGCGTTGAACGGCCTCCGACAAGGGCAGCCACTCAAACGATCCAAGCTACACTTTTTGATTCTCACATCACGAGTCACAGAGAAGACCTATGCCTGTAGAGTACCAAGAAGCGTACCAATCCTGTGAGCACCTGGGAAACTAGAGAAATAATCGTGCCTATAAATGGCTTTCGAGGTTTCTGTTCTGTGCTTTACTGTTTATCTCCTATTTCATACCTCCTTCTTCCGCCCTATTCTTTTCTTTTCACTTTCCCTTCCATCTTTCTTCCTCAATCGCAGCTAAAACAGCTTGCTTTAATCCGGGGTTCATCGTTATGTCACCAAACGTCTCAATCAACTGTTGGACACCAGCACAGAAGCTTTTCTTTATAGAGCTACTATATGAGTTACACAAGAATGGTGAAATGAAACCCGAAGAAAGCAATGTATTGAGGACGTATTCTGCCTTTTTTATCGGTCGTCTGAAGGAGAAATTTCCATTGTGTAAATGGGATCGAGGGAGGATCAAGCGACATTACAAACAGGTCATAGATGACTACCGCTGGTATTACAAAGCTCGTCGAATGAGAAAAGCTCGTGCAGTGAGCATATTCCGCGAGGGGATAGAAACAGAAGAGGTACACTTTGGTGGACCAGAACTGATGAACTTTGGGCAATCTCATGGACAGGCTGCACAGCAGTCGTTGAGGAATGGCCTCGCTGTGGATGGCAACCTCACACTAGAGGCGTATCACCAACTATTCTCACGTCACCTATCTATCAGTGACAAGGAGACCTGTACGCCAGAATTCCCTTCAGGATCCCCCCCCGCGCAGGTTAACCCGATCGCGTCAGACTTCTGCGGACTGGCCAGGATGCCAAAGGAGCTCCTTTTCATGATCAGATCGTACCTCAGTCATCCTGAGATCAAGATCTGCACCACTGTATCGAAGCAACTTCGAGAAATATTCAGCCCGCAACTATTCACAAGTGTCAAGTTCCTGGGCACTTTAGAGGGGCTGTTTGAAGAACTAAAACTGTTCAAAGAGACACTCAAACAAAGAACCAATACATTCGAGCAAACAAGGTATCGATTGACCAACGTGGGTGGCCAAGTTCGTGTTGTTGTTAATCGATTTATAGACATGTCACCTTTCAGTTCATAGGACTACATAACTCCCAGGCCTCTGAGTGTAACCATGATTTACCTCGGCTCACGGCCAATCTTATTGGCTGTTGCCTAAGTCAAGTAAATGGCCTCCGCGACGTCACATTCGATATTGACCTCAAAGGTCAATCTCCACAATTCAACCAGAAATTCCGACCAGATGATAAATGGGTAAAGCCTCGCAGTGTGATTTTTCACAGGGCCAGTGGGGAGGAATTCAAGACTATCCTTTGCAGCTTCGAACCAACAACTCTAGAAGCAGTCCAGCTGCCTATGAATGTGAAGAAAACCCATTATAATGCATTGAAGAGTCGACATCATTCCCTCAAGGCGCTTCATATCGACACATCATTTAATTCCAATATATACAAGCAATCGCCGCTTCGATACATGGATCCCAAGTGCCTGGAACCCATTCTGAGGGACTTTCCAGAGGTTGAGTCACTTGTTCTAAGTGAGAGTGGCTGCTGCAAACCTGGGACATGTTTCGAAATGAGCCACTGGAATAATTTGGTAAAGCCCTTTGTTTTCTCTCAGTAACCACAACTACTGACATTGGATAATAGAATGAAAAAGTTGAAGCACTCGTTGAGACGCTCAAGGTGACGAAACACTTGCGCCGCTTTGCATTCGGGTTATGGAGTAGTCGGGTGCCAGCACATACTATCCGTCAGAACTGGCAAATAGATCTACAATCCAACAAACAGTTCATTCTGGATTTTGACTACCCGGGGCCAAAGCCTACCAGGTTTGAGGTCGATTCCTGGTACATCAATCTGCTTCAAAGCATTCTCGCCAAAGTTCCCCAACTCCTAGAGCTCTGTATCGTAGATCGACAATGCTTTTATCGAGGCACTCGATCTAAAGATGATATACAGGTCCGAGCATTATGTTTCGAGTGTCTTCGGGAACGAGAGAAATTCCCAAATTTACTAGAAAGTGCGTTTCCCAAGTTCGTTCTGCATCACGGAAATACAAGGTTGACTTTGACGGTAGCAAACATTGAGCAGCAGGCCGGTTGCTCAAGCCTTTGAAAGCATGCATTTGCGCCCTTTATTGGTTTCTCCGATAGAGGGTGGCCAGGAAATGGCTTTTGTTGGAAGCTGGCGGGCCGACAATCTGCATCATGAATGAATAAGCCTGTCGCTTGAAACAAAACCATATCGCAAAAGAATCAAACTCCATCTCAATTTTCCTCAGTCATTGGAGGTTCCTCTTCATCTTTTCGGTCAGATTCTATATTGAATAAAATACGAACAACACCTTTTATCACCCCTTCAGTCGTCCGTCACTTAGCCTAGGTGCCAGAACCTTCCACCTGGACGTGGCTGGAGAAGTGTCCTCGAATCCACCCTCCTACTGGCCAGTTTATTGTACAAAATGTGATAATGTTGCACGGCGGCGATGGAAGCTTCAAAGGGCCCAACGAGACAGAAGAAGCAAACTGGGTGGTTATCCTCCATAGAACGATTGGGGCTCACTGCGCTCTGAAAAGCGGACTTTAAGCTCTGGAACTTCACGTGGCCGTCACTTGGTTGAGACCAAGGGCGAACATCAAACACCTGCGTAGTGCTTTCCTGCAACTAGAGCACAACTACACTGCGGAAGAGCCAACAATACAGTGTAAGGAGTAATGTATAAGCCGATCCTTTCACGAAACTTGCTTCCATATTGAACACAGTTGCTATAGCCTCTTTAATCGGAATCAAAGAGATAAAACTCTGGCTGTATTCCCTTCGGAACGGCCCCCGTGTCAACTTACTTTTCCATCTATCACTCAGATCTTATTCCACTAAGCTTCCTCCGCACTCCTTCACCTTCCATAGACCCTTAACCACAAACTGCTAGTCATTATGAGCCAAACTTCACTATATCACTGTCTGATTATTCTACTTTCTCATAGACTGCAAACCAGGACCACGCCGAATACGACCCCTATCTAGCCGCCGACACCACTTACCAACTCCTGGTATGTTTGCCTTTTCTCGCCAATCAATCTCCTTAGTAAGGTCGATCAGGCCTAGTCTTCGACGTTGGGTTTGTTTTGAAAGAGGGTTTCGTGGGTTCCGTGGGTTTCCCATATCTCCGTCGAGCTGCGCCTCCTTGTATTTGAAGAATCGAACCGTCTTTTGCCCTCCGTATATACAGGCATGTTTCCGATGGCTTTCTGACTGAGCTTTCTCAGATGACGGAACATTAAGATGTTCTAGTCAGAGATTAGCGGTACGCACGATATACTTCTCAGTGAACAAATACATACGATCGAAGAGATAGTAGAAACAAAAGACTCGAATCTCGCGCCTCTGCAAGACTCTTTCAATACCAAGGCTTTCGTAGTCTGCACTATAAGAGAGATCAGTAACCACACGTCTATCATGCAAGGCAATGTCGTAGCATACCATGCTTTAGAGACTTTTGGCAGTCTTGCTCTACTCCATATCTCCTCCTTGGTTGACGAAGAAGAATCAGCCCACTTAACCTTGAGGAGACTAAAAACAGCCTTGATTTGTCCTTCAGGCTGGTATGGAATAGCTGTTAGCGCTTCCATAGGTCACCGAGGTATTAGATGGTCGATTACCAGGTTGAGAAAACTGTAGCTTTTCGTAGGTGGGAGGTCCCTCTGTCAGCCGCCCGCCAAACTCACGGGTTGCTACGTGTGTTCTAATGCGAGTTATGGACCTAATCGCCGCTTGAAAATGTTTTCCGTTAACAAAAATATCTATTGCCAAAACCTCGAACGCCGATGGACAATTAAGTTCGGGCGGGATGATACACCGGAGGCAAAATGGGGTCTTCCACCGGCGCCCAATGTAATGGTGAGATACAGGAGCTTTTTGACCATGATCATCTTTAAAAGCAGCGATACATTCGCTGGGAGTTTCAAATTGATCAGTGGGCTTGCCATCCTCGCTGAGAAAAGCGGTTATGTCTTTTGGTTCAGCCATAATCGGCCCAAAATCTGGGAGTTGGTCGGCGGGCGGATGAGCAGCGAGATCTGAAATGAAGGACAGGGCTGATGCTAGGAAAGCTTGCAGAAGATGCAGGAAACAAAAAGAAGAAAGAAAGAAACCCGTGCGCTTTTTTCTATCATGAGTGAAGGCCCAAGCACGTGTCAACTCACGATCATGAGACAATTGCAGAGTGCGGTATCATATATGTGTCAAGCAGAGAGAGCTCACCCCCTTGTTGATTACTTGCCATGCCTCTTGCCTCCTCAGGGCTCACTCCGGGTCGCCATCTCCCAGGCGAGGTATCCGAGCGTACATGGAAATTGATCACCCACGACGATCAGAGAGGCGCAGCACACAGTGTTCTTGCCATGGCTCGATAATGACTTCCCCACCGCCCCCCTTCTTTTCTTATCACAATGAGACGACCTGAGAGAATACATAGAGCTGTTTGAGCATGCGATTAGAGTGGAAGCAATAACATTGGCGGAGGATGACCATGATACCAGGCATCGCGGTACGCACTCGCGGAAGTAAATAAAGTCAACGAGTAGGTCATATGAGGAGGACATTTCCAATTCATTCCAAACGTCCTTGCTCCCCGCCCATGGCATCATTTGGTAATAGCACAGTGCATTCCTGGTTCAGTTTCTAAAACGGGCTTCTTGACTGCTGTTATGACCCGTAAAAGAGCAGCACGATCATTATTATTGAGCAGGCGACTAAATCTGAAATTCCCTGTAGAGCAGCATCATTAAGGCGTCACAAAGGAATCATACGGCACTTGAGGTCGAGCAAAGCCCACCTCACCACCGCAGCAAGGGAGCATGATGCATTCAATAATCCCCTATAGCCATATAGTCGTGATATAGACCAAACGTCACACTCACATTGAGCCCCTAATCCTACCCCTCACTTCGTGAGGTAGACTGAGACGGCTTCACATACAGCTAGTCTCAGCTATCTCCCTCCATCTATTGCCTTTACGTAGGACAAGAACGGAGTTAACGCAAGGAGGCTGCTTCTCATAATGTAACATCAGCCAAAAACTCGAATTTGTCGCTGTGGATTGACTGGCAACTGAATTCCTGATGTGTGATTCTCATCCTGACCGGCTCAACCCCGTGGTTGCGATAGAGCACATTGAAATGGGAGCATACCACCTCGCATCCCCTTTATCTGATCCTGATCCCCAGCCCTTACAACCTTGTGCGCCTCGCCTGATGAACAGACTGAATGTGGCATATGTCCAGCGTGTGGCACGCTGTGAAAGCCTGCATCAGCGCAATTGTGTGCACGTACATGGCGCATAAAATCGTTACATGGAAGATCTGATGTGAGCTGAACCAGATATCGAAATGGCCCGGTGCAAAGCGCTCAGGGATTCGGAACTGCACTCCTGGGTCAGATGCGGCTCCCTCACCATGAAAAGGTCCGGAGGACGGGGAAATACGATGTTCATACTGCATAAATGCCGCAGCCCCCTCCATACAGAAGGAGCTCGACAAGGTACCATTTCATGCCCGAATACTGAAACATATATTCTAGCCCGTAGACATGTACGCCGTGCAGCAATGGAATAAAAGCGGATGCACCGAGCGCAACGTAGGCACCGACCCTCACCTTGCGCCACCGCAACGTCCTGAACTTGGGTATGGAGATGAGAGCTGCTGTAGCAGATCCGCAAACTACAACCTAATGACCTGATTAGCATACTTCAAAGACCTATCACTCTTTTACAACCGAGGGTGTGTCTAAATGAACCGGGTGGCAAACAATTGTCCAATGAACCTTCAACAGAATTGGTTCGCAGCTGAAGATATAGTATATCCCAGGGATGAAGCTGCCATCAGTGACGATGACGATCCCTAGCAAATCCCTCCGGTGCCAGAATTGTTCCACCTCGTGTGAGTGGCTTTCGGTGAGATGGTACACAGCGCTGAAAACCAGACAGAGCTCGGCGGAACAGAAGAAGACAATGAACATGATAAAATCAGTCCTTGTGACGTCCATGTACTGCGGCCTAGAGACGGTTCGGAGAATGGCGGCCGCAAATAGTGGCAGCAGCAGAGCGCCGATCAAATGGGTCCACACGTTGCAGGTCTCATTGTGCAAGAAAATAAGACTTCTGATGACTTGCAGATAGTCTGGTTCCAATGGGCGATAGCCGGTGGGGATATGCTTGTCTCGCCGCCACTCGGGAATATCGTGCCACGTGACGGTCCTGGATATGGGTGATGGATTCGCCATGGGTTGCTTTGCATCGTTTCGGTCCCCAGGCTGCGTGCGGCGTTGTTTAATAGTATCTGGCCCGGTCATAATGACTGCACACAGTTGTTCAAGGTTGTGCTCAATCCTCTTCTGATCGGAGTTGGTGCAGTTGGAGAAGGCTTGAGCACCGGCCTGGCGGGCAGAAGCTGACAATAGTCTATTATATGTACGGAAGTGGGGGTTAGTTTACCGAGACTGATAAGCCAACGGGTGAAGAGAAAGGGGGCGGAGGGTGGTCAGGCCATCCAAGAAACTCAGTGCGTATTTCTCAGTGCGTATTTCTCAGTGCAACTCGTCTCCTGGTTTCACTTCCGATTTTGGCTTTGACTGAGAGCCCAATCACACAACGTTTGAGCAAAGGCTTATCCCTTCCTCTTATCTGCCAACAATAGTGTACTCTTTGTTGGATACTGTAGTGGCCGGTCTCGGGGAGCACCTAGTTTAGGGGGTGACGGACATTTGTGTCGATACTGGTCCCGCCACTTCTTTTGTTTTGGCATAGCCTCCTTCTTGGGATCTTTAGCGACGCTCCGTCATACGTTGGATCGATTCTTGAGCTCTTAGATCGACCAATACATTATGGCATCCGATGTTGAAGCCATAGTGGCTCATTTGCTAATCCTGAAACTTGGTCACTTTGAATAGAGGGATCTACAACGAACGCGCGAGATTCAGTCTCTTGTTTTCCCTCTCTTCCCTGTTCAACTGGCCCAGGAAGGCCGCAGATTTTCTGAGCTCCGCTGGGCAGTATGTTCTGCACTGGAGAATGGTAACTCTCTTGATTTCGGCCGTTATTGAGTTTGGAGGTGCACGTCGTACATGAGGCAAAGAAGCAATATTTAAAGGTTACAGAGTCAAAATCATACAATTATAGAAGCTGAAAATCGACATAATGGCCAATTTCTTCTAAAGATCAATGCATGACAGGATCAAATTGCACAGGCTGCCGGTGCATAATAAGTGCTTGCAGGTCACCCTCTTCTAATGCTTTGGGTCTGAACATTGTGCATAGTGTTAGACATGTCAGAGGTAAATTACAGTAATAGAGCTGGTTTCCGGATCACACAATACAGCCGCATCCCTTCAGCAAACAAGGGCAAGATTGGCGAGCTGCTATGCCCATTTTCTTCAGACAAGATATACAATTACTACCAGGTGAACCTTTCTTCAAGATGGTACAATATGCCACGATATAAGAGTTTCGTTTGTGTGTAGATGCCCTGTTCCAATTTGTTTATATGTCCACTAACCCGTATAGTTAATAATACACAGGGCAGAAGGCGATTTCTTCTCGGAGATTACGTATCAGTCACCAATGCTTCTCCCTACTCTAACATTTGCACTGCAAAATTGGGGCGGGCAAGTATAAAGCGTAAAAGGGATTGGGTGGCCCATATCGTCGACATCCGAGGTACAAGTCCCGTAGATGTTCATGCCTTGGTTATATGGATGTACTGGCCTGAGGCACTACCTCGGAGGGGGAAAAGGGGAAAAGAATACCAGGAAAATGAACTCGTCGCTTCCAACCACCGTAAGATAGATCCCGTATCTCTAGTGCTGCGCCCACTAACATGTTATAGTGGGAGTAATCGATGTTAGGGACGTTGACCGCGTCGTGCCGCTAAAGGTGTTGAGAAAGACAAGAAACGATAAACGGTCTCAACGGTTCATTTGGAAAGACTTTTTCGATTGCATGCATGGGTCGATCATAGAGAATTATGCGCGTTAGTTCGGAACGAACTTGGTAGTATATCATTCTAATGATACTGCCACAGCCGGGAATGCTTGCCAGCTGAGGCCGGAGTGACCAGCGTGTTGAGGCTTATGGCTGCGAGCTTATATCACCACAATGGCGTAGACCAGCGTGCCGTACGTACCCTTTACCGTAGGAGATATCTACTACAAGGATAGCTCGGTTAGTCTCCCTTTAGAAACTTCATAGTGTTATATATACCTATCAAGTCCGTCTGCTGAGATTGATCTCGAGGGGCTCGTTAGCGTCCATGCTATATGTTCAGAAACATGTTTGCCTTTCAGTAGATAGCGACAATTACTCAATGCGTTTCCACCCCCAGTTGCACTAGTCAGGTGTTTGTTCAGCAGTCTGCCATATTGCCTTGCCTTGGTGCAAGGGCGTCGCGCAGTCTGGTCCCTGGAAAGATCGCGAACAGCCCCATAAATCAGTGTCATCGTGGATACACTGGGCACTACGTTGTGAGCCAGATGTGTTATTTGCCGTTGAGACTTGTGGTTGAGAGCTCATATCACGACTGAGAACTTAGTACTGGGTACTAGGGTCAAAGGTATCACCTCTCTCCCTCTATCTGTAATTCTTGTCGGAGAAGACGTGTGACTGGAGTACAAGAATTTCGAGTCGCGGCGAAGAGATCGAGACATAGGATCGAAAGGCAAAGCCATGACCCTTGGAATTGATGAGAGCCATGGGATTGATAGACTCTTGGCTAGCTAGGTAGTATTCACGATGCCAGGAACTACACATCTTCTTCAAGTTTGAAACGTTCTCCAGCCCGTCAGAGGGAGAACTCAAAACCAAGGTCGCTCGCTGCATGCTTGGCATTAGTCGCCTCTGATAGCGGTGTCCTAGCAGCATTCTCGGCCTCCCTGGTTTCTCTTGCATGTCGATCCTTGACGTCATCGTATAAGTGACAGTTCCCCTCCTTTCCACCTAGAGACGCGTCGTTGAAGTGACTGTAATTACAGGGTTGGGAGCAAACGTAGCACTGCACGTTTTGACAGCCCGTTCGGGTACAGGTCATCTTATTGCAGCCCGCCTCTTTGACAAACGGGGTTTCGCCTACCAAGATCATTGCCGAACATACATCTAGAGTGTGGGAACGTACATCTGTTACATTTGCGAATGACTGCATTCGACATGGCTTCCTCGACCTTGTGCCTACCATCAGCACTTCTCGCAGCGGCTGCCTCTGTACATGTCATGGGGATATGAGTTTTCCGATTACACTGGCGGCAGCTTATGATTTCGCACTCAGGATGTCTGCACTTGAACTCCTTGTTAGCAGATACCGGGGGATACACTTCTGCATAGGAACAGAAGGGGCATCTAGCCAGATCTGTCATGTTGGCCAGGCGCAAGTTCGTTTCTTGCTCGCAGCGGTCCCATGCAAGAGAGAGTCCTTCGTCCATGAATTTGCCTCGTTCCCCCCTTGGGCAAAGCTGGCTTCACAGCTGTTCATGGACATACAAACTATGTGAAGTTTGCCGAGGGCGACCTGCGACTCGACGTACCGCCGAGAACAGACTTTGCAGAATGACTAATGGTTGTTAGCTGCACTCGAGATGATGGCATTGCACTTACATGAGCAGGCTCTCCACCACAATGAACGGCTTGGCCTATCGGAATCTCATTAAAGCAACACTCACAGCTCATCGACGGATCTCCAGACTTGGGCGATTTGTTGTCATATTGTTTGATGTTCCTTCGTTTGCTTTTGCCGTCTTGTGTGTCGGCTTCGCCTTTCCTTTTTCGCAGTTGCTTTTGTATGGTTTACCCGACTCCTGACGATCTAAGATCCGGTTTATCACTTTGTCTGGGTCGAACCCCAATGGCTTTGCGACTGACTGAAGATAGTCAGGGCATATGTCCGGAAACACTTTTGTGACAGCAGAACGGCAATTGCGGCTCATGTTTCATCCTATGAAATGCTCGGCCGCAGTGCCTCAGTTAAAGTATGGACGAGCTGCTACTTCTCGAGGTATGGGCTGGTTAATGACGAGAGGAGAAAACTGCGAGCGTAAACCGTGGACAACATATGCCATTTCTATTTCTACAATCACCTGACGGACTCCTAAATATCCTCGACGCGCCACTGAGCGTGGAGAGGACCCTCAATTTCTGCCTACAACGCTGCCTTCGTCGTCAGTAGCTCCATACCAAAGCCGCCGCCTTCGGGACACGCCGACCTTATAGTATCCAATCATGCATTCATGAAGGGAAAACTGCCAATCTTCTTCAATCCAGCCCTGCACTTCAGCTGCGTCACCACCGGAATTCTGTCAGATGCCGATCCGTGCAGATATAGAAGGGTGTGGATGATGCGCTCGACGCCGTGAAGAGGGGGTGAAGTTGCCTTGACAATCAACAGAGAGTATTCCGACATCCCCACCCTTCGTGAAGTAGAGCATCCGGGGTGCTAGGAATCCAGGAAAGTAGGAAATAGCCACTGTGCATCCTATAGGGGATGCGTAAGCCGTGTGAAGTCAGACCTTCCGCTACAAGGCTAAGCAGCAAGGAAGCCACGACCAGATTCAAGGCTAATACTCGAACATCAAGTTATTTCAATGTGTATTGAGGCAGTGCGGCTCGTTCACCAAAATTCTGCGCAAGATGTCATGGAACAATACGACAATAAATCACTCTATGGACATAGCCACCCGATACACTCTACTCATCGGCGCGCGGACGTCTGCAGCCAACGTCATTCGCGTTGGACCGGCGAAGATGCAAGTCCACAGCATGATCTCATGATGATGAATGCATGGAAATGGAACCATGAAAGTGAAAAGAAGGCGTGGAATGTTAGCTCGAGCAAAGTTGGAGGCACCAAGCCGGGCGAATACATGTATATCTACGTGCCTAAGCCCTTTCTACATCCACCTAACTCTGCCCACTCTCTTACATCTCATAGCAATATCAATTTGCCATCATCTATTACTCGAAAGCCGGTTTTTATTGACAAAAAGTTTGTTTGGTTGGCTCTACAATGGCCCGATTTAGCGCAGACTATACAGATTCTGAGACCGACGGTGAGTATTTAGAAAGGGTTTATGAATACTTCTTACTGACTCGATTTCCTCCACAAGGTCAAAAATTCAACCCAGGCAATCAACGGCGCGCCTTTAGAGTCCGATCACATAGCTGCCAGACCCGTCATGAGGAGTTGAAGAATAGGGTCGCCGAAGTTGAACGACTGCTGCAGAAAATTAGGGACGCTGAGGATACTCGAATCCCCCATCAGAAACCAAGAAGTTGGTTTGAGACATTTCTCTCTTTGATCGCCCTTATATCACTACTTTTGAGGTTGGCTTGACGGAGAAGGACGATCATCATCTCTCTGGGGTACTAGACTTGTCATCATATTCTCTTCTAGTAGTATTCTTAATATTTATTCCTGCTCATAAACATACCATCGGTTCTCCATCAACAAATGTGATGTACTACGATGAGCATTAGGCTTCCAGGAAAGGGAATATCCACCAAGCATATAGCAGGCAACAGCGTGAGTACCTAAGCCTGAGCTTCAGAGAAGTCATTGTGCTAACGTATTGGCCAGAGAAAGGGCGAGATAATCGGTAAAGAGGACGAGGTGTTCTGTGCGAAGGCCGCACCACCTATTAAATAAGAATGGTGGAACGTTGCGGCGACGCAAGAGCTACCTTGATTAACTCAAGATAGGTTTTCAGCAATAGGTTTTTATCTAGACTACCGAGGCATAACTGCAAATGACCTTGGACAATGTTTCAACTGCAATGACCCATCCAACCTGCTGAGTCATGTGTTGTCTATTTGGCGTTGCTTCGAAGCGCGCCACGGAACTGCTCATGGGTACTGATGATTATTCATCTGCCTGCGTCGATAGGTTTCATTACTCACCAGATATTGAAGGAGCCAGAAGGGGCCTGTATAAATATATCACGGAAAGGGAGTTGATACGTGTATTGCAAAGCGAGTCCCAGTTCGTCGCCGGAGTGTGTGTTTGCTCTACCTACAGCACTACAAGAGCAGTAAATAGCTAAAGCTTACGCGAGCCACGAAAATAGCAAAATATCCATATATCTATCTTCTTTTTCCTAATACTTCATGGGATCATTGCCATTCGAACATGAATAGGTGTCTACCCACGCCGGTCATAATCCCTAAAAATGCAAAAAAGGAAGAGTCCTTTCGTAAAACAACAACTTGAAGAGTTCCTAGGTTAATATATTTGCAGGCTGCCGCCTCTCCAGATTTGCCGGATCTCCTCGTCTATCGTATTTCTCCACCATGTTCGTCATGGAAATAAAGAATTTCATATCGCTCGGTTCCTTAATTTTGGCCCACAATTCCGTCCACTTGATCCACATCCACTGAACATGCTTATGTGGCTCCTTCAACTGTACAGAAAGATATGTTAGCTGCTACGGAGGCTCTTTCTGCCAAGAATAAATAGGATACTTTGGAGACCTCCACAAGTACTAACCTCTGGTTGCTGATTAGGATCTGTCTGCACCACGACATAGAAGTGGCAACGCCAAAATTGATCTAGGCAGTCGTCTGTTACGCCCCAGATGGGTTCGTCCCCAATTGGACGAATTTTCACCTTCAAGCCGACTTCCTCTTCGCACTCGCGCACGACAGCCTCTTCTGGAGTTTCACCGTCATCGACCTTACCGCCTGGAAATGCCCAAGAGTCTATTGGCACAGAATAGTTAGTCGAATCCAACAGGTTCATGCATACACCAGCGCGGTATGTACCTGGCGGCCCATTCTCTAATATTTCCCGAGTTTTGAGTCTCTTCTCTAGGATGAGAACCTGTTCACCGTGAACAATAATCCCCATAGTGCCATTCATCTGGGGAGTGTCGTAGGTTGGGCGTTCGTTGGAGGACATGGTGGACGGGGTGGCTATGCGAGACAATGATATATTTTATGGTTCAATAAAAAAGGTTGGATTGAGAAAAGTGTGGAATCTATAAAGATAATGCGTGAAACACGCAAACGTCGCGAGTAGGCGGTGGGTTTATATAGTAACAGTAGCAGGGATTTGAGAAAACGAGAGATCGGGAAACTCGTTCCTTCAAGTCGCGCATAACAACACCTTTATAACTGAAAAGCGGTGAGCGTAAACAATGGTAATTCTGCCAGCCAAAGCATACCGCCTCAACTAGGCCATGCATAACCCCGTAAGTTTGTAAATTCAACCAGGGTTGATGGTGCATAGTGCGCTGAATAGTGTTGCACTATCCCTATTTGCCCTTACGTGGCTGTGCCGTGTCAGCCTCGCAATCTTGTTACTGTACACCACGCAGGCGCCTGGTGCTGGGGACAATGCAGAGACCAATAATTGGCTCGGTGCTAGATTTCTGATGGGTCGGAGCTTACTGCGGCTGATGAGTTTGCGCTGTTGTATGAGAAGCGAGAAGGCGAACGTGATGATGTCAAAATTTGGTCCCTCATCCGCTGTACTTCATCCAAATGCAGTTATTCGCTGTATTCGAACGCTAGAGCAGATGGATTAGGAAGCAGCTACATGTTCTCAAGCCACACACGCTAGAAGTAAACAGGCCGCAATGTCCAAAACCCAAATTTCGCCGTCATGCATGACATGTAGATTTGTCGCCTTGGCGTATGAAGCTGATTGCCTGTTATTGTATTCATGTTGATGGCCGCTTTGATCAGAAGCAAAATGCGCTTCTCGTTGTCGCAGTGGCATCAAGATTCATGTCTCTCGTATCCTCTATAGTGTCGGCCTCTCTACGTAGTCAATCTTACCAGAAGCTCGTTTCCAACGCAATCTCCGCTTCCCTGACGAGAATAAGCGCTAGTTCAGCTACTCGTCACCTCCAAATCTTTCCTTCGTAGTCAGTCTCGCTTTGGAGCCCTCTTGCAGATGGGGTTAGGCCCCAACGAATGCTCAGTCGCAACATGACCACCGTGATTTTAGTGACGATACTTACCATCGCATCGCACATTAGTACACTCAGTTCTATGTGGTGATTGCAAGCTCTAGGCCGTATGTCGCATTAAACTCAGGATTTTATATGAGTACTACCATCAATCATATTGGTGTCCTGACGAGATCCGGGAACAACGGCAGATGTAACCATCAACGTCGAATATTGTGACTTGTTCACTATTCTGTAAATTAACGAGCACAGTGGGCACTAATCTTTGAGACCCTTCGAGAAGACCCTACGGTTATGGCGGCCACTACCCCTGTGTCCCAATGTTTCAGTGACATTTGTGAAAGAACCTACACTCCTCCCTAAGTGCCCCATACTCCTTTTAGCAGGTAATCGCTCGCTTTCTAGCCACATATTTCGTTTCATGCACCGGCAACGAGATTAGGTTCGCTTTTATAGATAGATGAATACATCCCAACATGGCACGCTTTTTCTCTCTTCTGTATATAGATAGATAAGACTGTGGTGTTTCTTGGCATCTTCTTCTCTACCGTGAAGGAAGACAGGAGGATATGTGCAATATTGGCCGCCAGGGTGAACGCAAGCATCGGGAGGGCTTCAAGACCTCTTCTGGGAAACTTCAGATCCCAAGGGAAGTGAGTAGAAGACATTTGAGAAATGGAGGTGATGTTAGAGGACTGGTGTGTAATAATTGAGCTTTGCTGCATTGAACTAGGAATCAAATCTTCGTTCTTTCCCATCTGCTTCCTTTCCTTATCAAGAATAATTCTGGCCTTGCTGGCGTGGCTACATGCATCAGCTCCAATTTCAAGCCCGAAGAACCAGATTTCAGCAAAAGCATACTGTTGCTGTGACAAGAGTAAAGTATGATCAGGTAACAGGCCAGTAATAAGTGCAATGTTTAGTATCAGCCGCTTTGCGGTTCATCCCGGGTTTTCTGACGATCAAGGCGTCGTACGACAGCACCAAGAACAACCTTGAGAATCCCATCTGCGGTCAAAGCCTTAACGTTGTCCGAAGTGGTAGAATTCCAAGTTACTGTATCAACCATATCGCGAATGTCCTCATCAGCGAGATCATCGTCGAGCTTCCGGAGAGCCTTAGTAGCACCAAAATCGTTGCCAACCTGGAAGAACTGGATACCGACTTGATGAGGGGGTGCCTCGATCTGATCGAGCTTCTTGGCGTGATGAACGATGATACTCTCTGGATCGTCCGAAGGACTTCCGTCTGTGATTACGATGATGTTAACAGGCTTGGTCGAGTCAACATTAGCCGCACGACGGGAAAGGTGGGCGACATAGGGCTTGAGAATGCTGTGAAGACGAGAACCCGTTGGTGTTGCTCCGCAGGGACGGACGGACTTGAACAGATGTTGGACTTGGTTGGCATCACGGATCTGGAAATATCCACCGGGTGCTTGAACTCCAGTTCCGATGGCTGGCGATCGATGGTTCAGGAAGTAGACGTCAATACCGTCGGGGTCGTGGGAAGTACAGATCGGGGCAATAGTGCTCAGAGCCTCTTGAACCTCCCCCCATTGACCAGCCATGGATCCAGAGTCGTCAATGACAAAGATGGTATCGAAAGTTGAGAGGAAGGCAAGTCTATCTTCGGCACTGTTGGTGCTTGATATACTAGGTGCTGGTGAAGCTCCACGCCGAGGAACGTTGAGAAGAGGAGCTGTCCTTTGAGTGGGCTCATAAGCAGGAGGAGCCTCCTCAGGAACATCGAGGAAGGGTTTGCTCTTGGGGGTCGACTTTGAGTTGTTGAAATGTGTGCGATCCTCGACGGAGGACTTCTTGGTTAAGAACTTATTCCTGAAGCGACTAAACATTTTTGGTGATGAAGAAGCTGCGTATAGCGTGTTACGGAAGGTGTTTTTGGTCAGTGCCTGTTGCTGAAGTTTTGGATCAGGCTCTCTTTGGCAGGAAGCGGTATGTCGCGGAATCCAAAGATGGGGGTTTCTTTACAAAGCGCTATTTTTGTGATTTCGGCGTCGCCGGTATTCGCTTGTTGATGATTGCGGTGGGTGATGGTCATGGGCACTGCGACGCTTTATAATGAAAAAGACCCTTGCCATCCATCATTGCACGAGGCTCACAAGGCAGGATCAAATAGCTTATTTGGCATATTGGTGTTTCTATGCCAAGCCCCTGTGCCCCTATGTTATCGAGACGAATTTAGCGTTTGGCAGTGCCCCCAAGGCACAGCCTCGAACTGTTGTTGATGGAGAGGGCGGGGGGGTGTGGAGATCCTACCTGCTATTCAGCTCCCGCACTCTTAGGCTGGAATTCGCCTGGCAATTGTCCAAATTGTTATCAAGTCGAACCAATCAGCACAATTATTGTTCTAAGTGGTCTCCAACCCCAAGCCTTCTATTCTAGCTATATGTCATGAGCAGTTTGCAACTTCCCAAGTAATTACCCCACTTTTGTGGTTGATTTGAATTCGAGGCAAGCCACGGATCACACTTTGCTCTGGAGTAGCCACCGCGACCCGTGAAGAACTAAGCCTCACCAATCCAGTGTCATGGATATGTGAAGAAGTTGGCATCCCAAGCGAGTCCGTCTGGAAAACGCACTGTGAGCTGCTGGTGTATGGCACAACCATTTCTGTAGTCGCGGTCTCACACAATGTTCAACTCGCATACTGTAGAATACGTCTGAATCCAGGAACCGCTGATAAAGGTGCGAATGCATTATATAAATCTACTATTTGGAGTTGGCTATATCCTGCCAACAGAAGACTAAACACAAACACCTCGACGTAAATACATTTGAGATGACTTCTAAAAATCCTTGAAAACATCAGCAACAACAGTATTGACAGAGCACCGCGCTCTTAGAATGGCAAGTCAACCGCGGTGAACCCCTATGACCCACTGATGGGTGCCGAGTTTGAGAACTAGCTAATAATGCATATCCGCCACCGAGTTGATAGTTGAGGGGGAGGTTAAAAGCCACCTTACGCGTACCCCGTTTCTGGCTTCTGTTTCTAGAGAAGAAATCAGGGTTTCACAAAAGGCGGCCTCTGGCCCACTTTACTCAGAACGAAAGTTGGCGGTCTCAAGAAGGAAGTTCATAATTACATCAAATCAAATCAAATCACGAACGTATCTGCTACCAAGACTGACCTCAGGGGCCATAGATTCATTTGTATGGTGATTGAGTCGTTGAAATGGGAAACAAAGATATTTTAGCATGTTGAGGTTTTGGATCCAGCGCGTACCAATTGTGGTTTCAAGAATAATAAATGTTGCTTTTGACACCAGTCGAATTTTCAGGCATCATTTGATATTTTCACAAAGAAGAAGAAAAAAAGGAAGGTACAGATATTTTCAGGTTCAGTTTCCACGTGCAAGATTTAACTTTTCTCTTATGCCTGCTAAAACAGTAAAGTTACAAACATTTATTGGGAAACTGAACCTGAAATTGACTGTAGAAGAAAGAAGGAAAGAGGGAATCACTATCCACAGGTACGTAGCTCGGTCAAACACAAGGGGTGAGACGACAAGCTTTCGCATCTAATGGCATATACAGTGCATCTCGGGTTTTAGTTTTTGAAATTTCATCTTTGATTGCTGCTTCTGCCCGCAAAAATAGCAAGACTATTAATATCGAGAGGGGAGCTGAGCCTGAAATTCATTCCCTGTACATCAATTGTTTAGACATGACTCTCCTCAGTGTATGCCTTACGACACTAGCCGTCATGTCACAAGTACAGCGTACGGTTTTCACTTCCGCAATTCAGCAGCCCGGCTCTCCCACTATACATGAGCGTGAGAACCAATATGTTAATTCTGTGTACTTTGTCAACTGGTGAGCGAAACTCAGACCGTTCATCGGCCAAAGGCCTTCTAACGGTTGGCAAAGGGGAGCTAAACACTGACAATCATTGGGGACAGGGGTATCTATGGCCGCAACTTCCATCCCAAAGACCTCCCCGTCTCAAGCTTGACCCATGTTCTTTATTCTTTTTTGAACATAAAACCCGATGGAACAGTGTAAAACCCCCGAATTTCGAGCCAAAGACGGCAAATCTAATCTCGTCGCTCACACAGATATTCCGGCGACGTATATGCTGACTTGGGAAAGCGCTATGAAGGAGACTGTAGGTTCTCCCATTTGATCCGAATTTTGACGAAAGGAGATACCACCGCCGATGGGCCGGGGTTCCCTTCTGGACTGAAACTGAATCTTTTTCGGCTGACAATATGTTCTTCCTGATGTCTAGCGTTGCGAGAAGATGGAGAGAACGCGTACGGATGTGTCAAACAACTCTATTTGTTGAAGAAAGAGAACAGAAAGCTCAAAACTATGCTTTCGATTGGGGGCTGGACCTGGTCTACAAACTTTCCCGCAGTCGCCAGGAGCTTGCCATCAAGATCTCGGTTTGCCAAATCAGCGGTCTCTCTAATGAAGGACTGGGGCTTTGATGGACTCGACATCGACTGGGAGTATCCTTCCAACTCCGAGGACGCGGAAAACATGGTTCTCCTATTACAGGCAGTCCGAGATGAGCTTGATGCGTATGCTGCAGCCTTCGCACCAAACCACCACTTTCAATTATCCATCGCCGCCCCAGCAGGCTTTGAGCATTATTCCAAATTGCAAATCAGCAGGCTAGCTACTGTTGTAGATCATCTTAATCTTATGGCCTATGACTATGTTTCGACCTCTACTGCAAGCCACAATGCCAACCTATACGCCAATGATCACATTACGGGCGCTACGCCGTTCAACACTGATGATGCCGTCAGAGCATATATACAAGCTGGCGCGCCAAGTGAAAAGCTTATCCTTGGCATACCTATCTACGGTCGCTCATTTATTGGAACCTCTGGGCTTGGAGAGCTTTCCTCTGGTGCTGGACTTGCCGGTAGTTGGGAAGATGGAGTATGGGACTATAAAGCCCTACCTAAAGTCGGTGCTACGGTTTTCTTTGACGACAAGGCCAAGGCATCCTTCAGCTACGATTCGTCGGTCCTTGAGCTAGTATCTTTTGATACGCCACAGGCTGTGCAGGAGAAAGTGTTCTATCTAAAGAGACTAGGCTTGGGAGGATCCATGTTCTGGGAGGCATCTGGCGATAAGGGCCTTGGGTCTGAATCACTAATTCAATCGAGTGCTTCATGTCTTGGTAGCTTGGATGCGACAGAGAATTGGCTTCATTATCCGGACTCAAGGTATCAAAACATTGCATCTGGTATGGGTGTTGGTGATGCTGAATCGCTCACTTAAGACACGACTTGATGGGCATGAAATGTACTATAACTATCACCGAATCACACATGTATGCTTTTGTATTTCTGTACCACAGTCACATGCCTCCAACCTTCACCTTTGCGTGGTCCAAACATCCCTAAGCTGCGGTGGCGATGTGCCGTAGTCTTATGGAATGAATTATGTAGTATCTCAACTGAGCACTATGCTTTACTCGTTAGTCACCACTATTGTAGCAAGGCTGGGTGATCTCTAGTAGTCCCATCGAGCCCAGTCCAATTATAGATAATCTATAGGCACGGCTTCGAGATGTTTTCACCACTGATATCGATGTATCGCTACTTGCTTACAACCTTTAGAAGCCTAGCATTCACTGGGAACTTTCAGATATGGGTACTTGACGCAGCCGTATATTTGCCCTACGGGGCAGGCTCAGATCACAACCGAAGGAAGCCTCATTGTCATACCTAACTATCTACTCAAATCCCCAGAAGCAGGCCCGATCCGCGCTTTACACTGACGTTCTATTGCATTATCGCGTACCAGGCTATTAATTTGCTTCTAGTCCTTCGGGGTCACCTACAGCTGCTCTTTCAGCACATACCTTGGTAGTTTGTAGGAGATTGATCATGTCACCAAGAACTCTCTGCACGTAATCCAGCTGTTTCGATAGTGGTTCACTAAGTGGCAACTGTAGGGCATGGCCGCTTGCCCCCTTGGTCTCGTCGGACATGGTCATAGTGGTTTCGACATCCGATGAACTTAGTGCAATTGTAAGTGCCGGTGCCCTGCGACGCCTCCGTCGTGTTTCCACCCTGCGCCTTTTGCTTCGCAACTGGGGCGATGATGGTACTGATACCTCTCTCACGGGTGAGTCGGGCTCAACAAAGCCTACCAGGTCTCCATTATGATCTGTGTAATCAACATCAGACTCGCTGCCTAAGAGACGCTTTAGCTCATGGTGCCCCAATTATCTGTGAAAGCCTCGCCACCCATACCTGGAGGAGTACTCGAACACGACTCAGTACATGAGGTGTCGTGGCTCATTAAATCAAAGAAATCTTCTACGTCTTTACGCTGCATTTCTATCGGTTGTAGCATGGATGGTTAGAGAAATAGGAAGTTCACTTCGATACAAGCCAGGCGAGCATTCCGTTTATAGTTGACTGCGATACTCTTTTTCTTTTCCCCAAAATGGACGTCTGAGTACCAGTACCCAGCTTCGTATGTGTTTTCAACAGGCAGGATCAAATGGGTATCTAGCTATTTCAGTCGTGTATTCCCGTGAATGAATGTGGGATGTATGTGAAGGTTTTGCGATCATGTGTGGTTAAAAGACGTCGCCAAATGAGACACATAGTCACGCGTACTTGTATAATGTCCTGAGGGTTACTAATTGGCCTTTTGCGACAAAGCTGTGACAGGTAATAGAGCCTGATGTAGTCGGCGGGAACGGTAGCCGCCGATTTATGGGCATTCTGGGTGTTTGCCAGTTTCCCACCCTACATGAATAACATTACTATTCTTGCGAGTGAAAATTACAATTAAAGATGAAATTTTGGACACTCAACCTAGAATAAACTGTATATTATATTTACTAAGAACTTGCTCTGCAGCTATTCTCTCTAGTGCGGTTCGTTCTGCTTCACGGACTACTTCTTGAGCGCTTTCTAAGACCATATTCATAATCGAGCATCCCCCTACAAGGTGAAAGATTTCAGTTTCCATAGGGATCGATGCCCGTTTCAAGTTCTTGTTTTTTACCTTCAAATTAAATTGATAACAGTGATGACAGCATCCCCAAGGGCTGTTCATCTGGCGGTCTTGATGGAAAGACAGCCTTCTGCTCAGCCAATAGACTTCGATGTTCGTGGTGCCGGGGGAACTACCACCGCCTTTGATCTTGCACTGGGTCATCGCCAGCCCAAGACAGGCCAAGAAGCAGTGAAGGAGCGTATCAAGGAACTGAATATCGAAAACGGGAGAGTGCACTACGAAGCCGCCTTTTACGCTAATCTGGCGAATAACGTGTTGAGGAATCTGTTTCCAGTACTACTGTCCCCAATTTCGCTTCTTTGCCTGCTTCTGATGAAAAAAGATCATCTGAAAGATGCTCTTGCTTCTCCCGAGTTGGGGAGATATATAGAGGGTCTGGCGCTCGGATCAAAGACGGGAAGGACACACAATATAGTGGCTTTGAGCCAAAGTGGTATGGCGTCGCAGACAAGCCCGTCTGCCAGCCCAGTCAATTCGCCCACGCATCCGCGGGTGGAAGTCCCATTATCTGGAGAGGCAAAGAAGCCTGATCATACACTATACGGTATCATTGTTAGTCTCACAAGGGATAATGGCAACATGCGGCAGTCGATTGAACTGAACAAAAATCTAGTCCACGTGGTGTTGATAAAATTGATTCGCGAGGTACGAGAGGCAATTCATGGTATCTGCGCAGTTATCAATCAAGCCAATATAGTCATTGGGTACGCCAATAACATGTGGCAACGGGACGTCGGTTCAGGGTCAGCAGTGAGATGGCCCAGCCAACTGAAGCTCCCTACTGCTGATGGCACTGTTCCGAGAAGGAAGAATTCCTTAGTGTGCAGCCTTCAGCCATTATCACTCAGCAGCAGGCAACCTAATTTTAGTCCAGGACGGGCTGAAAGCAGGTCCACGATTGAGTTAATGCGCCGATACGACATCCTGCAATATCAATCAGCGTGTTACAAATGGTTAATCAATTTGGCAAAGTTGCAACTCCTGCCAGCAATAGAATACCATCTAGTCGAACTAGTATCAGCCATACGGGATTATAGAACCACAAATCGAAATGCCCGCACGTTACTGCGGCATAAACTGAGAAGATCCTTTTAAGTAAACGAAGCATTCTTGTAAGAAATTGGAAAGGGAGAGAAGAACAAAGTGAAAATTCTCTTAACACGTGATATAGTCACTTCATGTCATTATGCAGCAGTGATCCCCCAAGGAAGTCAACAACGTCCACATATCTATCTCATAGTTCAGAATATCCTCATAAATCATACAGTAGAGCTTCTATATATCATCATCGAGTTGTGAACATGTGCCTTTCTCATCACATCTGCCTTAACAGGATTCTTTCTCAGCCGCGTCTTTTGTAAGAAGCCTGCGATTTTGATTTTCCTGACTCTCCAGATCCTGAACGGCCAGTTGATGTAATCCGATTGATACGCTTATGTTCCTCCGAGCCCATATCGATAATATAGCCAGAGCGATTAGTAGGAATGGTACTGCGAAAGTCGAGAATGCTGTGAACTCGGAGGGCAGATTACGAGTGTGTAGCAAAAGGGCGCCAGATACGAGTTCCAGTGCGGCGACTTGTAGTAGGAACTCAGGAATCCAGGACATTGTCAGGTCTGCCATTTCGTACTGGGCCTCTACCGAGCGCGAAGTGCAGTGAACAATGCCAGTTATCAAGACTGCGGAGATGGCCGTAGATGCGGCGCCAGTCAAGAGGGCCAGCGACACCGCCATAGCCCCGCTTAGTCTATCTGCTCGAGATAGATCAAGAATTGTGACCCCTAGCGATAAAATCACGAGCGAACCTATGAAAATGAAAAATGCATGGTAAAAGCGCAAAACTAGGTGAATAGCTCGCAGCAGGCAAGGGTTTGTTCCTTGATGAACTGCTAGAATTAGCCCATCTTTCTGGTTGTGATTAATTTAGCCACTTACATATGAACATGGCAATAAGGTAGGAAGAGATTTCGTTTTTCAAGTGGTAATACGGCTTCATTGGCTACGTGCCTCCCCGACAAGCTACATTTAAGTACCTGTATGGTCGGCCAGATGCTCTGCTCAAGTCTCCTCGCCCTGTATTTTACCATATCTGATAAAGGATAATCCCATTTGCCCCGCAGGTTCGTCGCATTACTACTTGTGTTCTAGATGAGGTCCTACCCATGCTTGATAACAAATCTATCTTTGGATTTTGTTTACTACTTATGGGAGAAAAATCCCCGGTCCCAATTAAATCTATCTGGTAGCACATGATGATGAGAGAGCATATGAGGCATTTAAGCGCAGTGAGGGTGAAGGGAAGCATAATGGAGCTCGAACTCAAAGTTTCCAGCTGAATTATTGTATAGAGGATATGAGGTTAGTACAGTAAATTTCAGGTTCAGTTTCCCTCCCTATATAAGTAACGGTACTATTTTTGCGGTCGGGAAGAATAATTAAAGACAAAATTCGGGACACTGAACCTGAAATGCACTGTACTGTAACTTGTACAAGATGGCAGAGGAATAAGAGTACCTAAGGTTTGGTTATACAGTGCATTTCGGGTTCATTTTCCAAAATTCCACCTTTGATTGCTGTCCTTGCCCGTAAGAATATCAAGATCATTAATATCAAGAGCGAAATTGAACCTCAAATTTCCTGTACATTAGTGCAATGGATACAATGGTCCCCATTAGAACCATAAGCGAAATTTGGGAATCTCTCCCCGTGGATATATACATATATATACTGAATGGTGTTTCGAATCCTCAATCTTGATTTCACCTCTTGTGTTAGTATACACAGCCTTGAGCACCTAGAACCATACTCCAAGATGCCCGACACGAACGATACGAGTACGCCTCTGCCGTATACATCATTATCACTGATGAACGACGGCACTCTTAAGCTCGTGGACGATCGGAACCGGGCCCTCGCTTGCGAGAATGAAAACCTGAAAGCTAAACGCGACGCCTTGGAGAATGAGATCTCTTATAGAGAATATATTGTCTCATTACAACACCTGCTAGCCGCTCTAGGGAAAGAGCATATCCAATTGCTGGAAAGTATTACTGGGAAATAGGACATTTTCTTCTGCTTTAAAGGATAGCCAAAGGAAAGGTACAGGAGCGAGCACATGAGTTTCGTCGGGGATTCTATTGTCGCTTTGGTTTGAAACCTGTCTCTTCGATCTCTGTTGGCACCATCGCTTGCAATAAAGGCGATAACAGGACAATAAGATATATGGTTCTGATTTTTATCACAAGCTTGTCTACAAGGGTCTAAAACCCCTTGACATGACGATTAACCAGATTCGGTATTGCACATCGAATCATCGAATTGAATATTTACAAGGGATTGTCCTGATTTCGGGTCTCCGAACCATTTGCTAGCCTCCGGCTAATGTCGTCATCATCCTGGAGCTGAAATTCGTCTAATTTTTCTAATATGGGCGGTAGAAGATTGTCTATAGTGTCTTTCTGCCACCTAGATAGAGCATATTTAGTAATGTATATAATATGAAAAAAGGACTTTTACTTCTCAACTTACTTCTCAATCTTCGACGTTATGAGGTTCATTACGTTTGAGGTTATTTCTTCCACCACCTCTCTCTTAATCTCCTCTTTCAATTCTTGCTTCATCCTTGGCGAATGCGACGTCCTGAAAGCAAAGAATCAATCAGGAATAGCCTGATAATAAAGTTTCATATTCAAAATCAACTTACTGCTCATACCCGGTTTCGCCGTCGAAATTATTAGCCGTTGACTTTTGCAATCCATATCTAGGGTACCCAGCTGTTAATCGCTCCAAAAAACATGAATGAAACTTTGGAGAACGAACGGATTGATTTCTGCTGGCGGGATGTCTGGAAAAATGTGCCCATCCAGAATCGAGGTGCTTTCTGCAAGCCCCGAAAAACCATTATTAAAATCGAACTCATGCTGAAAGCCAAGGTTGCCTTGATTGGGTAGAACCCCAATTGCATTTGCGTTTGCAATGTCTGAAGGAGTTACCATGTTTGCCTGCGTAATCTGGTGGGAGCCGGGGTTGTAAAGCTGCCCGTTGCTGTGGCGGCCCTGTAAAATGCGGGGTTGCCGCGAAACAAAAGCATCTTGGGTGTGAGATTGGTCGTACGCCATTGGGATGCTCCCGGGTAGCGACAGGCCGTCATTGGCCTGTCGCTGGCTTGAAAGATAACCTTGTGCAAGTGGAGATTGGTGAGAGGGTAGATCCTCGCGATGCTGCGAGTTTGAATGGGTAGAAGAATCGACCTGAGATGGACGCGGGTTACCCTGCGGACCGTTACGATTTTTTCCGGCGCGGCGACTCTCATCGTGCCTTTTTTTAGCCTGGCGCTGGTTTCTTCTTGTCATTTTTCATATATTAGAAGGAAGGAGCTTAACAAAAATTGAGTGGCTCAAGGTAAGAAGCAGGGACTACGTCGTGTTTGTTATCTCCTGGCGATGAAGTTGGAATTATTTCATATGTCACGGGGGGAAACAATTACTGCAAGCCTTTTATTGTTGTTGTCTCTCCCGACAGTTTGGTAAACCCCAATGTGCAGTCATGGGCACGACCAACAAACAGTCAATCGAAGCTGGTCTGGTCGGACGTTGACCCTCCTCGACAAGAAAGGGAAGCATATCATTTTATGAGGTAAATTAGTAGTAAAAGAGACATATTAAAACAAAGTCCTATGTAGGATGTCTAATGCTCGAAGACATGGCCATGCTAGCATTCTTAGAACTTCTCAATCTGATGCTTTTGTCACACGCGCAGGTCTGTCTAGCCAGGAACCTTGTGTCCGATAACGAACGGGCTCCAAATGTATCACGTATTCCCCACATAAACTCACGCAAGTCCAGTCCCACTCTGTGAAATTGAGCTACTATGCACAGTAGCTTTCTTACCCCTGCATCACACAATCACGATGATGGGCTATCATGTCAGGCAGGTGCTCCAGGAACGAATCGTTCTATTATTCACTGTTCTACAGACAGCCACGGAACCGCAGGGCTCTCAGCAAAACAGGTTCTCGACCATACGTCTAAATCCCATCGCGTGACCATTAATAGAGGTGACACTTCGCAACGATTAGACGATGCTCCACTAACCTTCCACTCCAAGCCTAGTACGGATTAGTTTTTCTTTTCTAAAACCCAACTATCAGAGAAGATTGGCAATACAGTGTTCAGCACTGTAGAAAAAGTCGCGGCTCAGACCTTTTTGCCTATTATCAGCGAAGGTGTCCTGTACGATATCACCGACATTAGCACTGTGTGATAAGGCCGCGGAAAGCCTAGCTTCGAGCCAACAGTTAGTAGCCTGGATATGTGCGAAGTCCTTCCTGTTTTGGCACTAGTGTCATGTATCCTCTGTTGGTTGTCCATCACACCTTCTTTGAACCAGACAGCGCACTGGTATCTACCGCAAAAGATGAGTTCGACAACTAGCCTCCAATCGAACCGTATGTCAAGCAATGTCTATAGATTAGTTAGAGTTAGACAGTATACTTGAGGTTTGACTATTATTGGAGCCCTTACCGACTGCCTTGAAAGCGGAAGAGGTTGGGAATTGCCTTTTTTTTTTAGCGGCTAGATGCATCCACTATGGGTGTGAAATTGTGAACAAAGCAAATAACCTACATATCTGGCTCGGAGAGGATCCTTCCCGATCCGCTCGCCCGAGAAGCTTGAGCCGTGTCAGATGGACAAACCGTTGTAGGGATCAAGCCCAGTGCATAACGCTCGGACGTATTTAGAAAAAAAAAAGACCCGCGGCAGGCGGGCCGGCAAGGGGCTGTTGGTGCTACTCGCCAACGGATTGATGGTTATATTAAATGCCGACCATGGGCTAGCTCTTGTCCAACAGATGAAGATACTGTACGCGGTTTTACCTGAATACACCACCTTATCCTTCAGTACCTGCTGGACCAACAATGCAAATTATCCCTGTCAGAACATGGCCATGAGTCAGGTCAGGGGGCAATTTCTCTGCCACGAATCTAAAAAAAGCCTTAACCAAGAACAACAGTACCTATCAGGCCCCTTAAGAAGAGTAATGCATTTTTGACGCTAGAAAGGGTAATCTTAGATGCAGAGATTCTACTAAGATTTTTGCCGAGATCTTGCTATAGTGAAATTCGTCAGGGTAGAAGCAGAAAACTCCAAGCACAAAGCAATGTTCTTTGAAGCGGGCCCGATTTACCCATTCAGTATTAATAATGATGCATATGGATTCGGAAGCGGCAGCCTAACTCGCATGCACTTGACGTCCCGTGATACATACCGCCTCACGATCGACGAGCTGTGATGTCAACGACTGGCGGAGTGGAGCCACCCAAGAGCTTAACCCTGCCTAACGCGAGCGAAGCACGGCACGTACTTCCCTGGACGGAACATCAATGAAACAATCCTTGCTCGAGGAATAATTGCATAACCCGTCAAGATAATGTAACCAGTTTTCAGATCCTTTGAAGAAGATGACTAATCTCTAGTATGATCGAGATTCGGCATATATTTATTCATCATTGCGAAAGAGATGAAAAGCAAGACAGATATAATGGATTGAACCTGGAAAAATGATAACGGGAAAAAGTGTGGCATGGGCCAAAGCTGAACGAATACGACGATGGACGCATTGAATTGGAAAATCCCTCAAACCGTCAAGGGTCAAGATCCTCCCCCCACCGCCCCACTCTTTCACACATTAGATATATCTCAACAATCATCATTGTCAACGCACCTTGGACCCGACACTCTGGTACCGAGTCTCTGAGTAACCTGATTTTCTAACCAGCTAACTCGAAACCGCCATGTTGAACATCCGCCCTGTTGCTGTTGGCTTCAGCTGTTGGTTCGACAATGCATGATGCATTATCACCTGGTTTCTATCTTTCACAGTTTTTCGTCACATCCGGAGCATCCTTACGATCTGCAGCTTGCGCTCTCCGTTTAGCAATCATGGCCTGTAGGTCCCATATCGGCTATTTGCCCTCGAGCCCATATGGTTTTTCTTTGCAGAACTGGGAGGCAACATCCTTGGTCCAATATGGAACTGTTTCACAAGGCCGTAGGCCGATGGCCGATGTTGGAGCTTGGCTGTTGGTTGGTATTGTCTGCACCCCGGCAAGACATATGGAAGTAGGCAAAGTGTCTAGTAGAGAGACTGTCGACTCGTTCCGAGGACTTCGAAGATGATAATTGCCATCTGCAATTACTGCGACTCTTGATCTGCGGCAAACATGGGTGCGCGTAAACCCAACGACTCTGAGGGATACAGGAAGCAAGCCGTCCGAAAGAGGAGCGAAACAGGAATGAGGAGTGCCTTCCACTTCGCCCAAGATTGCGGGACCCTTGCGGCGTTCTTGTTCTATGATCCCTTTCAGAAAAAATACCGGGGTGTTCACAAGAGTCCGCCTGATATGCCAGACCCTGATTGGAATGAAGTGGTAGGCAAAGCACCCAGACCCTGAAAATCGTGCTTCGTAGCGCTGACAGTAGGGGGCAGATGAAAACGATCATCAGTGAGCAGGTTGTTGAGAATGGTGAGCTTGTGAAGGCCTCCAGCCGAGGACGAAAAAGAACGACAGGCTCTGCTCGGGCCAAGCCGACAAAGGTGCAGAAATCGATAGGAGATCCGCCTCGACGGCGAGGAAGGCCGCGCAAGAATCCCATCCCACCACAAACACCACCTCCCCGCCGCGAATCTGTTGTTGATGTAATCACAGTCGCTGGCGATGAGTCACCTTGTTCATCAGAAAGTAGGCACAGACCTCAGATCCAACAGACCCCAATCTACGATGCCGGCACTTATCCCGCCCTTGAGATTGAAGAAACGCAAATTTCTTCCGGGTTAGCAAGCCCTGTCCGGGTAGTCTGCACACCACGCATTTCGACTTCAGGTGCCCTAAACGAAAGGACTTCTGCATCAGCCGAGGTTAAGGCGCCGAATGATTACGATCGTTCGTCCCGCGCAGACGACAGTGGTAGGCCTACCCAAGCTGGTCCTTTTGAGTGGATAGGAACAAGCCATACTTGGGGTGACCAATATACTCTCGATGATTTTGGCTTTGGCATTGCCACACCGAAATTCGATCCGTTGGCTGAGAGCCACTCAGCCGCGGCTGATGGCCAAGCCCTCGAGCAGCACCGGCATCCCTCGCATGCCAATGACATCCAGGTGCCCGGTGAAACAACCAACAGCTACTGTGTGCATGGTCCCGACGTACTTGCGACACCGACTTCGCCGCAACAGGCGGTACACCCTACATCTACGACGCCGCCAACGGTGCGCGGAAGTATGCATGCCGTGACTAGTTCAAATCTTGCGAAGAGAGTCGTCAAGCGACCAAACCGGGCTGAGGTCTTCGCCATGTTGCAAGCAACTCTTGACCAATTCAATGCGCGGCATTCCCAAGCGTCTACGGAAATTGGTAAAAAGTATGATATTTGTGTTCCAACTCCCGCTGCTATTATGGTTTGATGGCATGCGTTAGCGATATACTTGGATACATACATACTGTTCCAAGGTGCCAGAACAAGACATTCTTTACGACTACTAGTACATGGATTCTAAGTAGAATTATCTTTCTTTAAGCTGCATATGGCAGAACAAATAAGCCTTTCTTTTCTTCTTTACTTATTTTTTACCTACTATATAACCGTGTGATTCGTGTTGTGACTAAACGAGAATAAAGAGTATAGTACCAGATAGTCTAGACCTATTACATTGAAACGTCCGCATGTCTTGATTCGGCGATCTCTTTTGTCACGCAAGAATCTTCTCTAATGCTCTAAGGCATGTATGCAAAAGCTAGGTAATTTAAGAAGGTCTGGCCTGCTGCTTCGCGAGATTATCATTGGTTAGACACTTGTTGGCGAGGATAATCCATGATAAGCTTAATGGCGGGGGCCAGACGTTCGTGGACCTCGAGATCTGTGTTCATATATTCTCCGTTCAGCTCATGTCCTGCTGATATTTGACATTGTAGGCGTGCAAATAGTAGCAAATCTGAAGACCGAAAAGAGCTTCCTTCAAATTTGTGTCCTATAAATTAGTCGGTATCTCTATGCTCTTACATATCACAAAACCATGACAGTGATCCTGAAGCAGAAGTCACTTAAAACTCTAAGGCGAGCTAGAATGAAACTTGCTTCGTCGCATGCACACCGTGGGTTATACCACCTTTTGACGGAGGAGCAGGTCGAGCCCTATTCACCTGGCACGTCAGAAAGGAGATGGGAGACGAGCTGTTCCTCACCCGACAGTAAACCGGAAATCCCTATACCGCCAGTCTGTAGTAACAGTTTAAGGGAGAGTCATAAAGGAATTGAGAACTATTGTAATATTCCCGGTATTGTGATTCACCCGCCACCAGTGGAGGACAGCTCCAAAGGAACGAAAGAAGACGAGATGGATGTATTGTGTCAACGCGTTAGCGAGCAGCTGAAAGTGTGTTCTGGGCGCTGAAGGGAAGTATCTAGAGCACAAGTAAAGCGCAACACATTTAAGTGCTTGGAAGATTCGGAACCACATATTCCTGTTACTATAGATTCTTTTGAGGAGCATAAATAACCTTTTGTCTTTGACGGCCGTGCTTCCGCTTCTTAATATTGTATCTGCATTCGTTCTAACGTCCGTCTGTACTCCTTGCGATATTTCTCTGCCATAAACTTCCGTCAATGAGATTTTGGCAAACTTTCATGGACTTAGAAAGATCGAGCAAGCGTAAGGACCTGTTTTCCACTCGCAGCTTCGATTTCAACATGGCGCAGTAAAGTTGATCGATCGAGACTTCAGCTGGCGACTGGATGTTTTGAATATGATGCGGCAAGTCGGCGTCAGCCATCAAACCATAAATACACTGGTTTTCGAAATCAGATAGCCTATGGTCAAAAAGGTGCCAGAAGGCACTCTTGATGCCTCCAGATGCTTCGAGGAGGCCATGCCCGAGTGCTATTATATGTCCCGTCTGGCCTTGATCCAACGTCTCTGTTTCTAGCCATTCAGATCTCTCGAAGAATATTTGAAGCATGGATATTTCATCTCGTGCCATCAAGTCTCTCGGCCCTTGGGAGTGGTAATCGGGGTATAAGCTGAGAGCCATGATCTGAAGATATAAACAGAACCGGGTCACAGTTGGCCTATCAGCTTCCTGGGCAGAGTGGTCAGCGATATATCGCTCGGGTAATCCCCCCTTGAGGGATTTCCGTAGTATTTAAGCCCACATGCCTTTAAGTTATCACCGAGTGCCTTCCAGTGGGCTAAAAGTCTTTTGGTATGTTGTTGGCTTCTGTCATTCATGGCTTTGGATATAGTCTTTCCTTTCCTACCTGTTGGTTAAAGTTGCTAACAAAGTATTAACTTAGTTTAGACTCTTTTGTTTATGAAAAGATATATATGCAGTATGTCAGATGGACGATGAATTTGTGCTATTAGAGCATATCAGCTACTTATCTCTTCTCTTCGTCAAAAGTGGATCCACTTCGCTCTCATGATGTAACCTGGGCTTTTTTTTTTTTTTTTGACTTGTTGCTAGATGAGCCTTGATGAAGAAATCTTAAATTACATACCCTATATCTTATAACCCGATGCTGTGTTAGAAGTGGGTTTTTTAAAACACCCGCCAGCATTCAACCTTTCTTTTTCATTCTTTGCCTCCTTCCCCCCTCAACTACATGGGAATTTCAAGTTTAGTTTCCCTCCCGATATGAGTAATGTTACTGATTTTGGGGGTCAGAACAACGATTAAAGATGAATTTTTAGAAACTGAAACCGAAATACACTGTATAGTACAGGATGGTGCGGGTCCAGCGTCAGTAGTCTATTATTGTAGTTTTAATGGAAATACCCCAAAACGGACCAAGCGTGGCGCATGCCATGTGCACAGATAAAGCCGAAATCAACTCCCGCCACGTCTCAGTCATAATAGCACCTCGATGCTTCGGCGTCTGGGATGTGGAGATCCGTATCGAGACCGACTTACAATTACTTGCTTCTTATAAGGCACACCCTGAACTATCCTAATCTTCTTATCCGGCCCTATACGGTGCCTAAATTCCTTTGTGATCACTGTTGCTCATTCAAATGCTGTTAGTGAGTGGGAAGGGCAGGGATCGTGCTAGCGTCATTGGCACACTGGGCATGCGCCATATTTAGTCCGTTTTGGGGCACTGTCAATAACACTACAATAGTAAACTACTGACGCTGGACCTGCACCATCCTGTATTTAGATATATATATCTCCAGAACAATACCCCCCTCCTAATGCTGGGTATGGCGCGTAAGGCGGGGGTGGCTCTCTTCCATCCGGTAGTATACACAGATCCAACATCTTTTCCGACACCGATTCACCCATCAAGGATAATGAGGCGGTACCTGGGTAATCTGGCGGAGCTGGGAGATTAGATTGCACATCATAGCCGCTGTTTGTAGGCAGAAGTGGTCTCTGTCTGTTTAGATACGGTATGTTAATATGTTGCCCTAATGTGCTGGTATTCGCGTTCATGTTCTGAGCCTGAACGCGACTTTTCGTCTTCGTATTGAAAGCCTGAAAACTGAGGTTGATCTTTCGCATTTTCGTTTTAAACAAAATAGACAACGTCCAGGCAGTGTTACCTGGCCTCTCCGAAAAATGCACCCGCGGGATGAGAGGTCCAAAAGAAGGTAGAACCATTCTTTTACTACAGACATTTTCAGGTTCAGTTTCCACGTGCAAGATTTAACTTTTCTCTTATGCCTGCTAAAACAGTGAAGTTACAAACATTTATTGGGAAACTGAACCTGAAATTGACTGTACAGTATACAACTGAAATAAAACTTGCTATGTACGGTTTCAGATAACACTACCGGAGGCTTAGCCTGTGCTCCGGTGGTCATAGGCTTTGATGTAAGAACGAAATGTAGGGAGTAAAAACAGGCTGCTTCCTACTTTCCACGTTAAAGCCTGGAATAGGCAGGGAAAGGGCAGATGTATTTAAAAGTTTCTGGTGTTTCGCTAAGAGTTACGACGAGGGACCCAGTACAAAGAGGTCAGACGACGGATGATGGGAAATACTATTCTAAGCCGCGGTACATTTGGCACCCCAGAGCACAAGGCCATTTATTACCTTCAGAGTCAAAGACAATAGGGCCCCATATCCTGGTCAACACAACTCCCAGCTATGGCAGGAATAGGTGTC
>NC_030988.1:755190-760481 GCF_000149955.1 Fusarium oxysporum f. sp. lycopersici 4287 | reverse complement strand
TGGCCGTTTCCGGAGTCCTTTGACGTGAATCCAGATAATGAGTTTAATCTGCTGTCCTTGACGAAGATCTTCGACGATTTCGTTTATTCAGGGGCCTACAATAGCGAATCGAATGAGGAGCGCATGACAGAAAAAGGTATCGCAGAGTACTTCCAAATTAATTACTTAATTGGGATTCTACAGTAGCAGGAAGCTGCTATACCGCACAAACTAGACTTTCCATATCAAAATTCTCTTGTATTTCTTGAAAGTACGCGGCAATTTTGTTATATCGTTGTTTGGCTCCTTCGGCCAAAAAATAAGGATAGCTTTGAATGCGACTGGACTTGAGCTCCCGATGTAGTATCTAATAAGGAAAGGGAGTAACCTCTTAACACGCCAGTGCCATAAATTCACATGTGTGTTTCCCTCGACACCTCATTCTAGGTCAGCAACATCAAGTTGTAGCAAGTCTACGTGAGAAGTATGACAACCATTATATAGAGTAGCAAATAACTTGTGACTACGTTTACAGTAGACGAAGCTTCGACTGTTCACGGCTACACATATCAGTACAACGACTTTTACCTGTACTAATATATGTACAGTACATATGACATGATAGACTTGGATGCTTGTAGAAGCGGCAGTCGCCAAACCTTTCAAACGGAAGCAACAAGATTTGTGGAATGTGACTTGTTTTGAGGCTATTCGGACTACCGTGTAGGATTCCTCTGCGCATGTGCATGAATGGAACATAGATTGGCAACGTTAATGGAGAAAAGAGTAAAGTATGTTAAACATATTTTCTCTGTAGCCTTTTTCTACCGTTGTTAGGTTATTGATCTATGAAAAAGAGGATTGGCTCAGATTAGCCATTACCTCCGCAATACAGAAACTGAAGAATCAGGAAGATAGAAAAGGGAAATGAATGTAAGTTATTCGTCTTATAAGAAAGGGTCAGTCTGGACGGCATTTTGTTCGTGTTTCGGTCGAAGCTACCCCATATCAAACAGAATGGCAGAAAAAGCGTGGGCCCCTTTTCATATTCCACAACCAGAGGTCCTGCCTCACATTGATCCAGGCTGCCTAGCAAACTGCTCCTGCCCGAACTGCGATAAGGTCTTCCATGGTAGACTGTTCTTCTTTACTCACTGGTCGTTGATGCGCCATGAGGCAGACATCCTTGTATCGATGTACCAGGACCGAATTGGCGCCCGGTTGGGATGCCGCATCCTTTCGATCTTCAGAAACCGCCACATCAGCATCTGGGGAAAAAGAGAGGAATTCAGAGACAAATTTGCTGATATCAAAGTGTATGTGTACTCTTCACTGATACTACTTCCGCGCAATGTCAAGTGGAGACAGCCATGGGAGAAAGTCCTCATGTCAACAAACCACAACCGCAAGGAGCCTTTTCGCTTCGATAGGACAGAAAGATTCCAGGAGTGGGCGGCTATCTCTGCATGTCCTCCCCATCGAGAGGTGGAGTTCTATAGAGCTGCAAAGTACCAGCTCCTAACTTCTTCCAGTAGCATGGCAATGCAATACGGAGACGGAATGGAGTTTTGCAAGCATATTAGTCTCGCGTTTCCAGATCTGAAGTTTTTTTGGGATGTAATACAGGAAACAGAAGACGCGAAAGACGGTGTCAGGAAATGGCTTCACCCGGAATGGACGCCTGGAAGTAAGAAGTATAGTGAACTTAGCCTCAAACCGTTCACTCCTGTCCAACATAAATCGTAAGGAGAAGTATCCGAAATACGGTTGGCCTACTATTAGAACTGTACAGTACAGTGAATTTAGGTTTAGGTTCCCCCTAAATCGAAAGTGGGTCACGCGATGGTGCGTATGATGTTGATTGAGCTAAGTAGCTATGGTAGGCCACAAGCTCTGAAAAGGTCCCCTGTAGCCATGACTAAGCTACAGTGGACTCCCCTGTAATTGCCTTACTAACACCCTCCAATATGAAGGCGGCCGCTAGAGGCCGCCCAATATGAATCATGTTGCTATTTTTACGGGCAAGACCAGCAATCAAAGATGAAATTTTGGAACCTGAAATGCACTGTATCAATTAAGAAAGACTTTATCAAGTCATTTCTACGGGACTGAGGGGAAAAGAAGAAAGCATGAACACATACAAGCGTCCAGTCGATTCTCTGTCTTTAAGCCACATACATAAAGCCCAACCAGGCGATTAGCTACTCACCTTTGGATTTTAAGCTCCCCAGACTGTGGGCTCTGTTGGGTCGCATACTCGAATATCTGTTCTCATACGACTGGCCTCTGGTACAGACCAGATTCGTGGCCTGGCAGCCGAGTTCGAGACTTTCGCTGTCCTTGTCTGTGCCAATGCGCTGTAGCGGTGCTCCACTGCAGAATGTATTTTGACGACAAAAGAAGCGCAGTCTAGTAGCCTTGGCGACAACTGGTTTCAGTTCTACGTCCACGTGAGTTACTTCCAGCTTGGGGGTGATTAGTCTCACAAAATGACGCATTTGGTGCTGTAGGCTTGGACAGGAACAATACATTATGATGCACGTTGCCAGTCATTTTTCAAGATGCCGGCTGCGTGTTAGACTATCCTTGGCAGGCTGCTCTGAGGTACAATCCCCGTCTCCAGGGCAAGTTTGTTAGGCTGTCTATTCCACCTCCCTACCAACCAGACAGCGGTTGAACACTGCAAGGCTCAAACAATCGCCATTCTGACCAAGTGCACAAGATATGAGCCCATCTCGGAGGAAGCCTCTGCGATCCGATAGCTATTGTCGGGCCCCGGTCCACTGGATTTGGCCGTTTTTCTTCTGCAAAGACTGTCAGACGTTCGTGTCCAAAGAATTGATTATGTAGACGCGCCGCTACATCCTGCGCTGTCAAGCCCCTCATGCTTGTGAAGGAACACACAATAGCAAGGGCTTGGTTTCTAATTCGATGAACTGTGATTTCCACAAGTTGCACAGCGCCGAGGTGGTAAAGAAGCCAGCCGTCCAACTGCCTGATGACCAGCCATGTATAAATTCCAGTGATTAGGATTCTTTTTTGATCAGTCTTATTGGTCTCGAAACTCACACCTTTTGTGAGTATTATAGGCGTGTAATTCTGGAAACCGATCTCAGGATGAGTCATGGTTCGTAGCGTCAGGTTTGTGCCAACAGATATGCGGTCTTGGACTTCGAGTCTCGTACTTTGATACCGATTCACATCCGAGTACTCGAAGCGCGGATACTGTTTCTTTACACGTTTCATTTTCACTGTTAAAAGTTAGCCAGATAAGGAGAGATGTTCCGATGTCTCATACCCAAGGCTCGTTTGAAATCTTTTGTCGAAGCGAGACGAACCCAACCAGATCTGCCTCTATAGTGTATCTGAGATTCCAGAACGGCACAACCGCTCAACCATTTTGATATGAACATAATAGGTTCCCAAGCAGGGATCTTCTCGGTTAGCCAAATAGCAGTACACCGTATAATATAATAGACGTACGTTAGACATTGGAATATAATATGATTGACTCAATGCTCCAGAAGGTATATCTATAAGACGGGTTTCAAGGTAACATATGTGATTGGATATAATTAAAGACATAACGGAGCACGCAAGATGCTGTAGGATGAAAAAATAATTGTAGTTTTATTCATAGGAGGAGTAAAGAACATACAGCCTTTAAGACAATTAAGCTTTCTTCCCTTTTCTTCTTCTCTTAGAAATAGATATCAATTCAACGGCATTTATAGAGCATCTAGCCTGGATTATTTAGCCTTGGATTCGTAAGCAACTCGGGGGTTTGCGTATAACAGTATGTATCGGTTGGGCAATCCTTAGACTTTCTTTAATATCCAGTCTTAGTTCTCCTCGTCATTTAGGACGAGGATAGTGATAACTTTCGGCACATATTTCTCAAATTCATTTCGTCCTCCGATATCTTTCCGACAATAACCACACCGATGGACGTTCTGTTGACACGTCAAGCAGATTGCATGGCCTGTGGCTCTCGTTACTCTATTATTCGCTGCAAGGAGAAATAAAGCCCGGACCTACCGCATTTCGTGAAGCACAGGTCATCGCTATCATTGCAAACGAAACAGGAGTCCCAGACGTATTGTCGAGTGAGGGCTTGAATTGGTTCGAGATGGCTCCTTCCGTCTCTGTACAATTTGTCCAACGCGGTCGTGAGCATACTAACCTGCTCCTTAGCACAGTAATCGCAAAGAAGCTTCTTGGTCAGCATATACTATTGTATCGGTCCCTTGTACACTCACGTGGCCCCCGTATCTGAACTTTGGACCGTCACTTAGTGGTATCACACACAAGGTACAAAGTCTTGCCGTGAGATCAATCGTTACACTGTAGTCTTTCCTGGCCATGCTTAGCATGAGTCTTGAGAAAATCCCCCCCAGGTATTTGTATTTTTCTTTGATGATTCAATAAAAGGGCAACGATGAGTTCATCTAGGTGATCATAAAATACCCTACACCAAACCTCAAATCCAGCGGCTGCTAGTATTATTTTGAGTTTTGGGCACGGTTGAATATGGTGTTGATATGCTCTTCATCGCACATGCATTTTTATTTTCGCCTACGAGAATACGAAATATCATCTTGGCGCTGTGACGCGAAACACTTTGTATTAACTATATCCTTTCAAATAATGCGACCTGAATTCAAACTTAAACCAGGTTCCTTCCAAGACATCATCTCCACAGAGTGTCACAATAGTTATAGTCAAAGTTCTATAACACACCTGAACATCACCCTTGACCCTTGATAGGGATATTGTTCAATAGCCTTCCATGGGCGGAAGGTGTTGTCCCCTTGAGGCGGAAAGCCGTCTACGAATCATAAGCGGTAATGCAGCAGTTACTTAGGCTCTTGGTGTAATTTGTAATAAAACTCCAGGTACCTTCTCTTTCTAGCCATTTTTAGCCAAAATCAGAGGCCCGCTTATTCTTATCGATAAGAAGCCAGGGCTTCAACTCCAAATACGTGATGTCATCAAAGGGAAGTGGGGCTGCTCTTCTGGCTTTAGGATTTCTTGGAAAGATCTGGTTATTAACAGAGGGGCAAGAGATTCAAGGCAATGAGTGCATCATTGGCACGGAAAACTCTGGTCAGCTGCAATCGAGTCTTACGGAGCGTCACGGCCTGCATTAGATAGATGGGCGTCATTCACGTTCAGTAACTCAGGTTTGTCCCAGACGTCAAGGATTAGATTGCCATTATCACCCGCAACTTGGTCCGTGCTCATAAACTCCGCAACTACGACCATCGCCTCTTGTATCCTTATGCGATAAATACAGAATCCAGCCAATGTCG
>NC_030988.1:709493-754035 GCF_000149955.1 Fusarium oxysporum f. sp. lycopersici 4287 | reverse complement strand
GATCTAGAGACTCGCTTATTTAACGGTTAATTACTTAGCCCCGGTAGTAATGATTATGGCTGCCAGAGGGACGACGTATCCAAGCGATGGGGGATGAATGTGTTATTTACAGTTGCGGGTCACTACTCTTAACGTAAAGACGAGCAAGAGTGAAACGAAACGAACTGTATACGAAGAAGAAGAAGACTCTTTTGAAAGAGCATTATCTATAATGAAGTCTAAACGAAAAAAGGGGGAGGGGCAATGATTTCGCCAGGGTTCAAATCCATACCACGAAATCCACATATGGATCCATAATGTGGATCCATATCCATTCCATTCCATTCCACGTGGGCTTCAGCATTTCCATATCCACGCCACGAAGCCCCTTCCACATGTTCCACATGTGGAAATCGTGGAATATTTTAGGTGGGGTTCGAAAATACCTTGATTTCCTTGTGAAATCCCGCATATCCTAAGTACTTTCTATCACCCACAACAACACAACATCGATTTGCCACCCCATTTTCCTCCGTACACAATGAGTCCATTCTGGGGGCTTCACTGTTACTCGCGTTACTACCCCAAATCGAAATGGCCACTCCCCATCCTACCAAGTCAACCACATCCGTTCCAGAACGAACAGAAGAGGACAATCAACGGCTCTTTCAGCTCTACAAAAGCTGGATCTTGACGGAGAGAGACGGCAAGGCGCGTCTATAGGTATATCGGTTCGGCTACGAATATCCAGCATAACAAGAAACAGGAACGTCGGTGGGTGTGTTGCCTTTGCGTCAAGCAACGGCGGATTTTAATGGACCAATGACAAAAACATTGACGTCACCGAGGGCGGGCGGGACCCATTAATTACCATTGTTGGACGAAGTAGGTTTCCATTCCACGAATTCCACAATATGGATCCATTTCCATAATGGATCCATTTCCACCCATTCCACATCGAAATTATTAGTCAGCATCCATATCCACGCCATATTCACAAATGTGTCGTGGAGTGTCGTGGATTTGAACCCTGGATTTCGCTAACTCTTGGTGTATAACAGATGCTTTGTAGGTGGCGTTAGATGACGACCTTGTAAAAAGAGTGAAGAGACAAAAAAAGAAGGACTTGATCTTCTGTTCTAATGCTACCCTGACGCCTAAGCATGGACCTAAGAAACACACTTTACCGCTGAGGTTTGAGACCGAAAGCTTTGCCATGTCAGAATTATGTAACATTAATTTTGCAATTGGCCACTAGGTTCTGAGAGCGATGCTATCCAATCTCCTACTTGCTTATTGACATCAATGCCCGCCTCCCATATACACCAGTGAGAGCCGGATATGGCCCTGCACTGTAGAGCTTCGAAATATCGCGACATCCCTTGTATCATGTCCACGGTGACCTTGCTTCCCTGGGTAGCGGAAATATAAAGGGCTGGCATTGTGAAGGAAATCGGCTTTCGCGAGAACCCCAGCTCTTCATCTTGGTTGTAGGCGCGTGTTCGGAAATGAAACCAGTTGAGAGCCGCTTCCACTCCGGATTTACCTTGAGAGAGATATTGACGAGCGTAGACTAGATATTCTCGTCGAGATATTGTGCCAGAGTGCCTGTGTTTTGCCAAGTGCCTGAAGAGAAGTCGAAATCCGCAAGTAGTACTGATTTTGCCACATAGTTCAACCCCTTCCCATCAGTGGACCTTCCCTGAATCATTCTGAACAGTAAGTGGCCTAGGGCCGAACTCGAGAACGGGATCATCGGGCGTGAGGAACGCAGTGAACGGAGGAATAAATGGAGCAGATATGCTGAAGATTCCCAGCACCAAGTCAGGGTGCCACATAGCTGTTCGCCACACTATAGCACCCCCGAGGCCGTGGCCGCCAAGAATAATCCGCTTCTCGCCAACTAGGCTTTTCGCCAAAGCTTTGATGTCGTTGGCGACGCTTTTTGAAGGTATAATTCCTTAGGTTATCTGGCTTGTCACTCCCACCGCAACCTAGCAGGTCTAGCGCAACCACTTGGTAGCCCATGGAAACGAAATAAGGAATCTGATACCTCCACCCGAAGGATAGGTCAAGAAACCCGTGTAGGAGGAAGATGGTCTGAGCAGGGTCAGACGTAGGCATCGCTCTCACATAGCTGTATGATTTACCACCTACTGTACTCGTGGAAGTTGCGACTCTGGGATCGCCAGGTACGAGCTTAAAGCAATCTGCCATTGGGAGCTATGCCAAAATTTAGTAACATTTGTTAAAAGTTATGTTAAGGAGGTAGTCCAGGGCTTAATAGAAAGAGGCATGGATTACACCAAGCTCCTTGCTAGTATTGCAGCATGTGTGTTTGATGAAGGATCTTATAGCTCAAGAAAGCTGTTCAACATTTAGAAAATATAGTGTATTTCTAATTCTGATATGGCCATCTAGCCAGGGGGGCCCTTGTGGTTGGCAGTGATTGCCGACGTTGCCCTCACCGGGACAAAAACATGATTTTGTGATACAGTATAGTAGACCTGCGCATAGGCAAAAGCAGTCTTGCAATAGCTATTGGTACCGCGCCAAGATGAAGATGGCTACACGTACTGTCTACTTTGATATCTCTGAATGTTTGGACAATTTCTGATGCGTGAGCGCCAGAGCTTGCGTATCGTCCGCAAAGGCCAAGCAAATCTCCTTCAACTGTGGCCAATGAGCGAAATGTGCAACAGTAGTCAAGTGATCCCGCATATCTGCTCCGCAAAGTTGATCTCTCGGGATTCGGATTGTAAGCCTCTGCACCAAAGTCTCGACGGGATCCATGTCACAAGCCCAGGTGCCGAGGGCATCATCAAGGAAAAGTCCGAGGTTGTTGAAGGAAATGATGAAGTGATTTTCTATGTAGAAAATCCTGCGTGCTTCTTCCAGTAGCTGATAGGCCGTTCCATCAAAGCCAAGGTCTTCTTTGACGAGTGCCAATAGTTTATCAATGATGTTTAGCCAATCGCCCGGGCCATCGACATAGATAGGATTCTCGTGAACCAGATAATCACGAAAGATTTCCAATGGCCATTTTGTAGGCCGATCCTCTTGACCTTCCATTTCTGGCAGCCTTGGCATACCGAGCAGTACGTTTCTTCGTGTATTCTAAGGACAACCGCTGTTTGTGATCTTAGGTATTCGGATGCATTTTGAATTCTTTATAACTAAGGAAGGAGTGTTATACAAATCAATGATAAAAGTTCAATATTACAACTTATTAAGGCCGATTTAGTATTATAGTTAATATTTTTCGTGTTCTTGTTTTTCTCCCTCCTCCCCGATCTGTTTCTATTTTCTTGTCCTTATTCCATCTTTTTCTAGCCCTATCTAGTTGCATTCTTCCCAGTTATAGTGCAGGGCTGCTGGATCGATTCCAATATCATCGGCGATCTCTCCAAGATTTCCTTTGAATTTATTTTCTTGAATAAGTCCAATATCATAACATGCGTCTCCCTGTTGTACAATAACGATCTCTGGGGTATGTGCTTCAAGCACGCTATCGTTTCCCTGGAATTGGCATAGTGTGGATATACCATCTGAGGGACTTGCTTTTTCCTCAAACGAATCCAAATCACATAGTTTAGACCCCAACATATCTGTGAGAGGGTCGAAGGTATTCAACTCGTCACGATCGACTGGAGCGGTATATTGCGCCTCGTCCAAGTGCGAAATGGGACAGTTATGGCAGTACCAAAAGCCATTGGCGTCTTCGTAGCCACTTAGAGATAAAAGGACTGTTTGGGCGTCGTCCAGTTGCATATCTTGTAAAGGAGCGTCATATTGCAACATTTCGGGTGTGGGTGATAAAGAGTTTAAAGATGTCTTCTTTGGGTCAATACCCACGGGAGACTCAAATGTCGACGCCATGAAGGGAGAATTGCGTTGATTGAGGCCGATAGATTTGATGTATGTGCAGGAGTCATTATTTTATAGTTTATCATGGGGCAACTGCGGGTCCTCTGCGAGGATCCGTGTTGATGTCGTAATGATTTGACAGGGGAACGGATTCTAGAATAGCAATAAGCTCTCCCAACCTTGCCTAAACTACGCCTCAACACACCAGGGTGGGAAGCTATCCTTGCGGCTTTAGCATGTCTGTCCCTACGCGGTCTCTGAGGGGCGGTAAACTCCTTGTATAACTACTGACCCGCTCAAATCCGCAACGCAAGAGTTCTCGTTCTAGGCTCGTCTTCCTTAGTACCTGTCGACTACGTCCAGTTAATAGTCACACGCGAGATCGGAGATCTGAGTCCTGCTTACAGGGATGTCTTATGAAATGGAAATACTGTTATTTTATATGTACAATCTCGGACAAAGCTTCTAACGTAAGTCTAGTCGAGCTGAATGGCGTAAGCCGTAGATGCGTGTTGTACTGCGTCTTGCCTCTTCATTTTAGAAGGGTAAAACTAAAACAATTAATCCCAAAATGTACTGTAGTATTTATATTCTCGTCTTTAAATTTAAAAACACTTTTAAAGCCCAGAGGTCATTTCTGAACGATCGATGCTTTTACTTTTCTTCCCTTCTTACTCTCAGTTACCGTATATCATTGCGGGGTTAATTCTTGCAGGAATTGCCAGCTGACTTGTTTTCATTTTCTTTGCCTGGTCCAGACCATGGAGGACCTCTGTGCTAGCTCGACTCAGGATAGAAACCTGGAATATCGTCATTATCAAGATATCAAGAAAGCCCTAGCAAAGAGATGCAGAAACCAGTTAGCAGTCCATATTAGTAAGTCTCACCGTCAGGAAAAAGCCACATCGTCTGACCTGATCAAGAACGCCAAACAGGGCAAGTGATAGACCCCCTGCGCGTTCGGTTGATTCCTAAAATGACCGATTTCTACACATGGGCTTACACGCCAGGTGATTCACACCTGTTTACGAGAAACTTGGGCCAACAAAGTATATCATCATACAAAGAGCTTCATAACAAGGTTGGAAAAACCTTTTTTGCAATACCGCGCTCCAGATTCTTACAGTTATCGGTGCCTCTGTACCCTAAGACACGCGAGGAAGGAGATGCCACGGCCGAGATATGCAATCCAGCTTCTAAGTTATCGACCGTACCGGGAGCCGAAGCCTCCATTTCTAATGATAGACGAGATGTGTTGCAATTAGAAGAAGATCTGATTATAGAAAGAACCTGCAAAGAGCAACTTCTTCTTGAACTGAAAACAATTCAGGCCGAATACGAGGCATTAGGACGACGTTTCGAATTGCAAGCCGAGAAAGCAAAGCAAAGCGAAGATCACTTGTTCAGTTGTTTTCATACGATGAGCAAAATGAGCGAATTGGCAGAACAAGTTAAGACAGAGTATGCGAATAAAGTAGATGTTACCGTATTTCCACATTAATAAAATACTCTGCGGTAGTTTAAGTAGGTATACAGCACAGTGTGGTGTGGGTTTACCGTCAACAGTTTGCTATTACAATGGCGCTCGACCCGCGCACAGCCAGAGTCTGACATGAACCCTGCAATCTCAGTACAATTGCTCAGTAGTAACAACCCCTTTCTATCTCGACGGTCTAGAATGGGGTGCCGGTGTTACTATTCACCTATGAATAATTCAGTATTCTGGAAGATAACTTGCCTGATAATTGTCCCTTGTCCGGTCCTGGATAGAGTCTACATTCATTCATATTCTTTTGACACTGATCTGGATGCTGTTAGTGAGCGAGCAGGACAGGGACTACAGTAGCGCCATCAGTAAGTGAGGAGCCTGCTGCATCTATGTAGGCCCTTCTGGATCACTTTCAACAAAAATTACAATGGCATACTGCTGACTGCGGGCCCGCCCCTTGCTGTAGAATGCTTTTCTTCCCTTCTTGTTTGTGTAGTGATGAGTACTTAAAACTACCTTATTTGCAATTTTGATTACGTCTGAGATAAAATATCCTTTTAGGAAAGAAAGCCAAGGTCAACGCCTGATGAAAACCTTTGAATGTCTAACAAGTGTACTTGGATTGCTGTGAATTCTCTACAGGCTTGCACTGCTAAACGTGAATCTATTTCACACTAGCCCTTTGCTTATAGATACTCACGCAGGATATTTCTTCATGCCCGAAAGCTATTTGGTAGCTCTAGCATCCAACCCTATGTTCGCGCCGCATTTGACTCTTCAGGGATGTTACCGTCGCAAGATCTACTGACGGGTCTGTGGAAGAAAAAGATTCGTTTAAACTCAGTCCCCACGGTTCCCCACAAGCCTCTTCAGCTGCGCTAGTAACTTCCCTATCGTCTCATTTTGTACTCCTTGTACCCCCTGCATGTGATGAACAACATCCATTAATTGGCTGACCTGGAGTTGAAGACTGGTGATTTCCTCTGTTTTGTTAGAGATCGATAGAGCCGTCGGCTTTTCTATTTGACAGTTCAACCGTGTTATATGTTCTTGTGGCGGACTTTCGACATCCATGCACCAGGATCTTCTCGTCCTTGTCGGTAAGGCAGAGCTAGAAGCAAAAGGCGAAGGGACTTCATGGCTGCTTCCATAGCCACCGCCTTGGAGAGAGTATATTTCACCCATTATTAGAGTGAGTGGAAAATAACCCGACGCGGAGAAAATCTAAGATTTTATAGACTGCGCTGTTTTAAGTCATGGTCTCCTTGATCTACCGCTTATTATTTTGATTCAACAGCAGGATGATGAAGAACTAAATCGGTCTCTTGTCAGGATTGAGAGGAAAATAGGCATGTAATTAGTTATACCTATGTCAAGCGAAGAATACGATTCCTACATTGCGCACATCAGAAAACTTTAATTTTCATTCTGTATCGAGCTGGAATTGATTTCTAGGAGTCATTGTAGCACTTTAGTTACTCGAGAGTATGCAGTTTTCTCACCATGAAACTGCGTATTTCCATACTGTCACAGTATTTGCTGCATTTTAGCATATGACCTTACATTCGATCACAGGAGCCTATGGCCGTGTTTTTTCTATGAGATTCATGGTGCCATGGCGGTAAAATTGGACACACGTTTAGCCTGAGCATGTGGCCAACCCGATCATTTTTTTATTTTGAGTTCGGTCCAACTGAAACATAATTCGTATACACCCCCACAACCCTGAGTTTCATGGCTATACCCAGTTTCCAGCCATCATGTTGCTTCTTTTGGTTGACCTATAAGCAGCAATTCAGACGGTGCAGAGCTACGCATTTGGCGTTGAGAAAACTATGCAGAGAGCCGTGGCTGGCACCTGAATTTCAATACTATGGTCCTTCGCAACAACTAGATCGTATCAGGTGAGAGGTAATGAGCAGCCAAAGAGCAATATATAATACGTATACTGAAAAAAATTGTGCGTACTTTGGATGGCATGGCAAACCGAAGTATACGGTGCCTTTCCCCGATGCATTCGGAGCGACCTCAATATCTTGGTGCCACGAGAGTGGGAAGAGTATAAAGCATACTGATGGTAGGGTCACAAAGCAAGGGAGCTCAAGGGCATAATATGTGTCCTATAGTATTGCAATAGAGACTAGGCAATTATCATGGGCTATTGAATGGGCATTTGATCCTATATGCTGCCTGGAGTGTGACTTTGGCACCGTTATGTAGAGATGAAGCTGGCTGAGAGCGGGCGCGAACCGCGTGCCATAACTCGAAGATGTAAGTACCAATATTCAACCAAGACGAATATTATTTATGCATGATCTTTTGCATTCTTGAGTATTCGAAGACTAATGGTAAATAGGCAATTAAAGCTCTCAAAACATTACCGATGACAGACCATGCTGTGCAGCTCAAGCGAGATACTAAGGTTGAAGAGTAGCAAGTGCGAACCTAAAGAACGGCTGCACTCTCGTACAATGGCTTTTACTTTATTCCAATTTTTCTAATCCTATAGCTCGTGTTGTTTCAGGGGGGGGGGTGTTTGTCTACATCCACTCTCAAAGCCACTTCATATCACAAGTTAATGAATGCTATAATAAAGGGATATCCGCTATAAAGCAGCCAGATTACGCATACCACCCAATCGTTGATCCGTATTTTCTCTTGACCATCCTTTGTACTTGAATATTCATAACCTATGTTGCGAGGCATACTCTGCGATATACGGTCGCATGCTGGAGGTGGAGAGGAATCACCAAAGTGTCACGATCCTTGTGCCATAAGACCTTGGACATTCTTGACACCTTTTGCAGTAAGTGGTAAGTTGTGCCGCTTGAGGTTATATACAAGACGTACTGCCTCCACTGGCGTCGCCTTCAGAAAATATCTCATCATGAATGACGGCCGCGGTGGGGGCGTGCTAAGGCAATACGTATAGACGAAATCAAAACTCTGCAACAGTTTTGGATAGCGATAGAGTGATCGGACGCTGTCTTCCAAGAAAGTCTTGGACGTAAGGATCTCAAGCAGCTTGAAAAATACTCCTGCTTGTATTCTAGCACCATGCCGTAAAAGTAATGACGCAAGGCCGGCATCGGCCATTTCAAGCGATAATGCTCGTTCGAGAAGAGCGTCCAGAAAGCAATTCAGTTCCTCAATGGAGAGCGCGGAATCTGGGCATGAGGCATACTTGAGGCGGCGGAGGATGTCAAGCAGCCTACCCAAAACTTCTACCTTTTGATTCCTCTGCGCTAGCCAAGGCCTCTGAGAGAGTATGTATGTGATGAGATCAAAAATGTCACCAAAATCCAAATTCTGCGCCAGCCAGTCGCATCCTACTCCAAGGGTCCACGACAAGGCGATGAACTGATGATTGCGGCTTAATTGATGGAGAGTAGGCCTGGAATTAGCTCCCATGTCTAAAAGTTGTTGAACGGTTGATTTCTTTCCATGATTTATTGCCACCATGAGCATCGAGCAGCCGTAGCCAAGGTCAGCGTCGACGTCAAGTTGAAACATTTCAATCATGAGTCCCAAGAGATTCGAGAGCCCGTGCCTTACAGCATCGCTCACTGCGTCAAACTGGAGAAGGTGTTGACGTATTGAAGCCCCTGAACGCAACAATACTATTGCGGTAGATTCATTCTTGAAAAAAATTGCTTCAGCAAGCGGCGGCTTCCTGGTATTGGGCGGTCCGTCTGGTGATACACCATGCTGGATCAAAAAGGTAATGATATTATCCAGCCCTCGCCTAGCAGCGAGATGGATTGGGGAACACTGGAACTGTTCCTTCGCTTGGAGATTGCCAGGGTGGAAATTCCTTGCATCGCGACATATGTTGAATTTGGCGCCGCTCCTGTGTGCGGCCGATAGTGTCCGCAAGGCGACATCTTGATTGGTGCACCAAGCAATCGCGTGGAAGACGGAGGATGACTCGTGGTTCTTCACGTCATTCTGATAGAGTATATGGTTGGAAATATGATGGAGGTGGCGGCAGCAGCGCGAGAGGGATGCTTGACCACTGAGTGAGCACAAACCCGCAATAAGAGAGATAAGTTCATCTGGTAGGCTAAGGATCATCTCAGCAAAGTACGAAACATAGCCATCTCAAAGGAGGGCTATAAGTGGGAGGGAGAATATCAAAGCACGGTAGGCATCATGATCTCAAATGTCAGAATAGATTTGAAGTATTTACACGCGCGCTGAGCACCCTGACAGCAGATATTGTCAAATGCCACAGCTGTTATCGTATCATTTCTGCTAGCGGTCTCAATGTCGAGAGGTCTGATGCGCCGTTCAAACACATATCGGAAGCCCACCATTTCCTATGATGGGTTCGCTGTTGGAAGGGACGTGAGTGTTTCCTGTATTGGAAACAAAATAGACTTCAGGCAGGCGGGGATGGTCGAAGCACTGGGAAGCTGTATGGTTATGAGAAGTCTAGGCTGGCTGGAGTTCGAAGACCCATCTCGACTAATTAGACTAGATAACTGCATTTAGTTGACCTACCATCCATCCTAAGTTCGATTACTCACAAGATGCGGGCAGGCTATGTTCTCAGTGGGTGGAAAAGGAACAAGAAAAGTGAAATGTACCTCGCTGCTAGAGAGACAATAATAACAACAATAATAATACATACAGTACATTTCAGGTTCAGCTGCTAAAAGTTTCGTCTCTAATTGCTGTTCTCGCCTGCAAGAATGGTAGGATTACTTATATCGGGAGGGAAACTAAACCCGAGATTTCCAGTGATAAAACGTGCAACAATTTATTAGCAATTCAACTTTAAATCAGTGGTATAAAGTTCCTTCTTTCCCTTCACGTTTGCTATTAACTATTATCTTGTTTTTCTTTCACTCTTTACCTAATTGCGATCATCCTAACCCCTGACATAGAGATAGATTTCCATCCTCACATACCGCTACCCCCCCGAGATCTTTCCGTTTTCATAACCATTGTATAGGAGTAGTGCCAACCCTTCTATGTGCCTATAAATTGTAGATACTCGTGCATAAGCAATGCTAAACCTAGCCCGTCTCGAGTGTCCCGGCCGCGGGCGGCTCATACAGACCCCGTGGTCAGCCAATGTCATCATAAAAAAGATCCTTGTATTGACTCAAGTCGGAGGTCGTATCTTATATGGCATTCTTGCTGAAACACAGGACAAGAATTCTTGGGATTGGCTGCATATTGAATCTCTACTATGGGCGTTTGAAGATGGAGTTGATCTTCGCATGCTACATTACACTTCCCGACCATCGCTCTTGTATGATGGAGACCCAAATCTAGAGATAGAGGATATCCTGGGGCACTATGAGATGAAGGATGGGCAATGCTTCTTTGCAGTTAAGTGGAAGGAATTTACATTCCCTACTTGGGAGACAGAGCTAGAAATGGCAGACTTCTCTAACGAAATAACTACCTATTTTCATCGTTAACGAAGATAGAACAGTATAGAAAGCTTCCCTATCAGCCTAAATAAAGATCTTTGAAATTTGCAAAGCGAATGTAACGAACCAGGCGGGAGTACGTATTTTCTTAGCAGCTCATAGATTCAAGACATTACTACAAGAGGCGCAATTATATGTGTGGTTGAATTAATCTATACATATACATATCGACTCTCACAGAAACTATAATCTTCAAGTTGATCTTTTATTCTACACTACGCGTATTATGATCAAGGAGGATCCCTTGTATTTACTTTTTTGTTCGTGTCTCTCGCCGCGCTCACATTATATATACCTGGGAATACTGCGTGATCGAAACTTTTTTTCTTCCTACATCAATTCATTCGTTGCCATATGTCTCAATCTGGAACTTCCAAACAGCCAGGCGGAGCACAAGGGGACGCCGGGATTGGGCTAGTTAGCTTTCTTACAGCCTTGGGCAGTGGATCAGTGTTTTTCTTCCTACAGCTCATCCTCTTCTTGTCGCTCCGCAACCATCTCGATCGAATATTGTATGTCTCTGTTTTTTAATCTCTTCTTTTTTCTTTTATTTTCTTTTTCTGCTTTATCTTTCTATTTACAGATTTGGCATGAGTCGGTCTATGCTAACCAAGCAGTAAACCGAAAACCTACCTAACTCCAACAAGCGAAAGGACGCTGCCGCCACCAAAGGCTTTCCGCCATCTGATAAGAGAATTATGTCGCAATGATGACCGAGATTTCATAAAGAAGTGTGGTCTTGACGCCTATTTCTTTCTTAGATATCTGAAAGTCCTATTGGCCATTTTTGTCCCTATCGCCTGTGTCACGATATCCGTGCTGGTACCGCTCAATTACATCGGAGGAAGGGGGCGTGAATTCAATGCCAATCAGGGCGCTACCGGTCAGGTCACCGGTCTTGATACCTTTGCGTGGGGAAATGTAGACAGCCACGATACCAACCGGTACTGGGCGCATCTGATTGTTTCGGTGCTTTGCGTTCTCTGGGTCTTATTTGTTTTCTCGATGGAAATGAGGGTATACGTCACGATGAGACAGCAATTCCTTACCACCAAGTCACATCAATCAGAGGTGGCGGCGTCCACGGTCTTAGTGCGTTCAATACCACAGGAATGGTTAAGTGAGGAACTTCTGAGCGATGTGTTTTCCGTTTTCCCTGGTGGGGTCAAGCGTGTATGGTTGAACAGAGACTTGTCGCCCGTTATGGCCAAGATCACGCTTCGCGATGCAATCCATCAGAAGCTCGAAGCGGCGGAAACTGCACTCATCCAAGCTGCCAAACGGATGGAAATGAAGAGGACCGAGGAGGCAGGAAGAACAAAGCTTACGCGAAGTGCGCATCCCACGTTTCGTCAGATTACTGATAGCCGACCCACCGCTGGAGGATGCAATGTTCTGGCAAGGTCAGCGTCTCGGCACGCGTTCGAAAGTCCATGGCTTCCAGATTGCGGCCGACAGGATCCAAAATCCAGCCCATTTGATCATCGTAGAACTGCGCTAACCTTGCGTATTGATGACCTAGCGGTACAGAGGTCGACAGATCTCGGAACCGCACCGTCAGTGCCCGAAGCAAGGTCACCCGCTCGCCAAGGGAGGGGAGTTGTGCTGCAAACGGCAGTAAAAGCTGGAAACCAGGTCAAGAAGAGAGCTATGACGACAAATGGCTTCGTACCCCTTCCGTCACTCGCCGAAATTCCAGAGTATACAGAAAGTCATGGGCCCGAGAAGCCAGTTACGGTGGCCAAACATCCGATTGCCACGCTCCCCAAAGCGGTTTTACTGCATGATTTCGATCGAGACTACAGTCCAGGCGCAGGAAGCTGGTGGCGTTTATGGGAATCACCACCAAGGCACTCAACTCCTGAGACCGCTCGACATGCGAATCTCTCCGCGGGCCGATTACGCGGTAGCCGTCGAAATAGCTTCCGGTACCGTAGTGCATACAATGATGATTGCCTGACGAACTGGAAGCGAGGCTTGTGGAAAGACTTTTTGCGGGCCAGAAGTCGTCCGACCTTCAGGCTACCACTGTTTGGCCAACGTTGGTTGCCGGGGCTTCCGTTGCTGTCCAAGTCGGTCGACACAATTGAGTGGTGTAGGAAAGAGCTTTGTCGCCTAAATGGCGAGATTGCTGAGGACAGGCGACACTCCGAAGGCTTCCCACTGCTAGATTCAGCATTTGTTCAGTTCAACGAGCAAACAGCGGCTTACATGTCCTGTCAGAGCGCGGTCTACTGCCGACCCGGGTACATGACAACCTCAATAATTGAGACATCGCCAAAAGACGTCATTTGGGAAAATATAGGGATTGGCTACCGCGAAAGCTGGGTCCGGGCTATAGCCGCTACGGGAATTTTGGCATTAATGATATCGCTCTGGTCCGTCCCAGTGTCTTGGTCAGGGGCACTTAGCCAGGTTGATAGCCTTATCGATACATATGATTGGCTGGCTTTCATTCGACAACTCTACCTCCTTCGACGCTTCATCCAAGCGATCGCTGGTCTGCTTCCCGCGGCTATGCTAGCAACAATGCTCTTCCTGCTTCCCATATTTCTCGATTGCTTGGCAATGCTGAAAGGCGTTCAGACACACTCACAGAAAACCCAGTTTATCCAAAAATACTATTTCATTTTCCTCTTCATCCAAGTCTTTCTCGTCGTTTCTATTGCCTCCTTCTTCACCGCCTCCGTCAGCCAGTTTGCTTCTAATGTCAAGTCGTTAGAAAGAGTGGCGAATATCTTGGATATGCTGGCACGGAACTTACCTAAAGCAGCTAATTATTTCTACTCGTACATGCTCCTCCAGGCTCTTTCAACCAGCTCCGCCACGTTGCTTCAAGTAGCGACGCTCGCTGAATGGTACTTGTTGTCCCCGGTCTTTGACGCGACCGCACGTCAGAAATGGTCTCGCAATACGCGGCTGAGCCCAGCCAAATACGGGGCTCTCTTCCCCGTATACACTAACTTTGCCTGCATTTCGCTTATTTACTGCACTATCTCTCCCTTGATCTCAATATTTGCTATCTTAACATTTGGACTCTTCTGGATAGCCCAGAAGTATACAGCGCTCTACGTGAGCAAGTTCGACTTTGATACTGGCGGCAAGCTATATCCTAGGGCGATTAACCAGACGTTCACTGGTCTATATACTATGGAGCTATGTGTATCTGGCTTGTTTTTCACCACGCGCGATGCGAATGGAAGAGCAAGCTGCGTCCCTCAGGGTGTGATCATGTTGGCATTATTGGTGTTCACTATGATTTTTCAGATGACCCTCAATAAAAGCTTCACCGCATTGTCGAACGTTTTGCCGACAATGCTGCTGCGGCTTCATGATTCTGAAGATGCATCATCATTACCTACCTCAGGTGGCGACTTTGCTCCGACAAAGGTTCGTGGTTCTCAGCGTGAACACGCACAAACAATGATGAGCGCTTTGCATAGCGACTCATTTGTTCAGCCAGAATCACTTGATCAAGCCTCCTTTCAGCATGGTGCACTGCGCCGCCGTGAGCCGATTACATGGATTCCACAGGACGATCTTGGTATTGCCGAGGATGAGATTCGACAAACCAGAGAGCTTTCTAGCAATATACAGATAGAAAGTTACGGCGCAGCTTTAGACGCGATGGCCAATGTGACTTACAGCAGAAATCCTCCAGACTTTTCACCGTACAATGACATATAAGTGGATTTTCAGATTGATTCGATGCCCAGTTCTACATTGGCCGAGACCTACTAGCAGATTGGAGAAAGTAGTTTTAGGCAAAACTAGGATTTGACTATGGATAGTTACAGTTTATTACACTTTGCACCTTTGGTTTTCCGAAAAGCGTGGGAGAATTTATTATTTTAGTGTGTATTAAAGTAAAGCGAAGATAGAAGAGCGTAAGGTGCCGCAACTTCTTGGAGCCCCGCTGAGCCGGGGAGGTCGGAGAACAGCAGTGCTTCGTGAAGTAACATATTATCTCGAGGTGATACCAGTTCCCAAGAGGCAGCGTTGAATGGATGGGAGAGAGGTTCTCTTGTCGGCTTGTGAGAGGGTGGAGGAACCCTTGATGGGTAATCCTAAAAGGAAAGTGAGACGGAGGAGACGTAAGCTGTGCAGCTCACTGCCCACTTCAAGAAAGCAGAAGGTTTCCCATAAGTCTCTCATTTTTTAGTTTTACATAGCACCGGAGGGTGGACAATGGATAGATCAGCGCATGCTGAAAACAAGGAAACACTTGTTATCAGTCGGATGACGTAAACTAGTGGTTGTGAGATATGTTTCTTGCCTTTTACTTCTCTTTTCCCTTTTCCTGCCCCCTGGTAGTGCTTGGAATGCAACGGCGATGAGGCTCGCGACTTACGACTGACGGCTTCCGCGTGAGCTGCGAGTCTACATTACAGGGATGATCGAAAGGAGTGTCCACGCTTCGCTGGTGAAGGTGAATTATACGGACCCATTCCAGACAGGACTACTACTTTACGATGGGTGCTGGCGGCGCCCAAGGTCTACAACAATTCTATCGAAGCAGAGGAAAGCAGACACTCCTTTCGGCTCTCCCTGTAACACATTCACTTAGCACCCAGATAGAACTTAGCTCACCGATTATCAATGAGATTCCTTTCATCCATAAGCCTAGCAAGCATTGTTTGACCACTTGAGAGACGTGACACCTGGCCTTTGCTCAGTTTACGTATTTTTAAAGCTATCAACATAACCTCAGCACGGACTAATTTCTCACTTGGAAAGCCGGAACGGTCTCATCATCTGTATTAGGCCTGGCTATATAACATCCGTCGCACAAGAATCACACAAAGCCTCCTATCCAATACTGCAATTTTGTACCCTTCAAATATAACCCGCTATTCAGACTTCTTACAGCCATGGGGAAAACAAGAAATAAGATCAAAGAGGCTTTTCATATCACTTTTTGTGTTCTCTCTCGTGTCTCGCCGGATGTTGGCAACTTCTGCATCTGTCACAAGGTGTCCGCCCTCCCGGAAGGCTGGGAAAGCAAGAGTCGGAACGACAATCATGTAGGCTGAGATCAGTAACTCCAACTTCATTTTGAAGAAAAGTTATTTTAATAGCAGATGCTACATGACTTACATTGATTTACTAGGCTTTATATACCCCATCCAATTACTCTAGGATCAATATTGTAGTATTGTTGAACATACGTTGGCTGCATATTATTCCTTTCAAATATCCGCCGGCATCCCTATATGTCTGACTGGTGATCTACCTTGAGGTACATGCAAGTCGTATCCCGGCACTTTAATTCACGGCCGCTAGCATTCATCAATGATACTATACAGGAAATTTCAGGTTCAGGCTCCCTCCCGATACGAGTGGTGTTGCTATTTGTGCAGGTAAGAATAGCGATTAAACGGAGCCTGAAATACACTATAATCGAATGAAGAAGAAGGTCAGGTTTCATAGAAAAAGAATTAAGGATGATGATTAATAACACGTATAAAATGAGTTACATCTGGAATTTCTCAACAAAGATAGAATTAAATCTTTAAATTAAAACGATAGTTACTATTTATATGTAACTAGTAGGTTTACAGTGCATTTCAGGTTCAGCTGCTAAAGTTCTATCTGTAATTCCTGTTCCCGCCTGCAAAAATAGTACGATTACTTCTGTTGGGAGGGAAACCTTACCTAAGATTTCATGTAGATTCCTAACCGAAGCGCAAGAGTGATATAATTTGGTATATTCTTCAATATCAATTTCGTCCTTCACCTTAAGCTCACTGCCGCCTTCCCCTTTTGCTTTAGGGGCTCTCCATTTATTCTTCAATTACGGTCTCATCATCATAGACAATCCCTTGACTAGCCCCACCGCTAGCTCGTAGCTCGTATAGTAGACAGCCTGCTTGAGCTGTGCCCCCCACTCCTTCATTGCCAGTGCCTACATAAAGTCCGGATTAGTACACTGTTGCGGCCCTAAGGTAGGGTGTAGGCTAGATAGAATAAGGGTGCGACCGAGTGTCTTGTGCAGTGCCAATAATAACAAAAAATAAATGGAGAAGGAAACAGACGACCTACACTTTTCCCACGCAAACTCCGTCATAAGTTTAACGCAAGTCGTTTTCTTGTCATGGTTCAGCGGAAAATAGACTCTCTGGTCAGTCCAACGGCAATTCTCCATCCATCGAACGCTGTACTCGTAAAGCACTCCCCGGGACCCTTTCATTACCGCTTTAAGCTTTTTGCTTTCGGCACTCATAATAGCACCCCGAACCTTATCTTTATCGCACCAAGCACCAGCCGTGTGTTTCACATCCGCATATGCTACTTCAGCGTGGCCTGGGAAGTCCTTTACAAGTCCACATTTGTGATTCCGAGCATCAGGAAAACCGTCCGTAGTCGTTGCTTTGGGCGGTGTTTTGGTGGTGGAAGTTCTAATGGTAGTCAACGTAGTCACTTTGGCTGTGTCAGTCCGGGTGGCGGTTTCTCCTTTAGCCCTGGACATGCTTGAACCGTCCTTCACTGTATTTGACGTGGCCGCCTGCTTTGTCTTTCCTTCCGATGTAGTTGTTGATTCATCTTCCGTCGTCTTGCTCGGTCGACTCGTTTCTACAGCTGTAGTTGACCTCTCTTCAGATTTCATCGTAGTAGAACCTTGGGATGTCGTCGGTTTTGTGTCTTTTTTCGTAGTTCTTGTATTTGACAACGAACCTGTGTTTGATCCTGCTCTTGTCTCTGTCTTGGATTTGACATTCGTAGTCGAAATTAACGTGGTGGTCTCTTTTGTAACTTCACTATCCTTCGCAGTCCCTGTTGCCGTCGGATAATCGGAATGTGTTGTCTGACGCGACGTCAAGTCCGCCTCGTTCTGGTCCCGATCGGACGTTCTGTGTTTCTGTTTTTGAGAAGCCCCGTGCCTTTCAGCTACAACGCGACGATTAGAAACCGACCAGCATTATCACATCTTATCACACACCTGATGAAGTAGCAGCGGAAGCATCGTCCAATGTCTTTGAAGACTCGGCTATATCAGTCGCGATGGAGCCAGTCGGACGGGTTTTAGTAACATCTGCAGATGACGACGGTGACGGCACAGTTTTGGCATCCGCGGTCTTCTGATGCGCCTTACTTACTTTGCTATCACTGGATGTACATGTGCGATGCTTCTCCACTACTAGTCGGGGAGGGCAGTCATCTGTCCATGTCGCGAATTTGAGAGGTTTGGTAGACAAAGGAACATTGTAGATATTGAATTCTGAGATGTTGTTTAGATCCCTATCGAAGTTCATGTACTGGATCAGCTCTAAACTGACTCCGAGCTCTTGAACAACGAGGTCGAAACACTGATGGGGCTCTGGCTGCCAGTGACCGTAATACCAGTCACAAAGACCATATACTGAGGATATATTGAGTAAAAGTAACAGATATCTCATTGTTTCTGGATACTCCAGATCAGCGTGAATGCCTTTCGGCTTTATATCTCTTACCAAGTCACGCTGAGTAGTTGGCGTATTCGCCCTGATAGCCGTTATAAGATGCAATGCATTTCAGGTTCAGTTTCCAAAATTCCGTCTCTCATTTCTGCTCTCGGTCGCAAAAACAGTAAGATTACTCATATTGGGAGGGGAACGGGAAGTGAAATTACTTGCAGCTGATACAATAGTTTAGTTTTAGGTTCAGTCCCCCTCCCGATATGAACAACGTTGCTATTCTGAAGGGTGAGAACTACGATGAAATATGAAGTCTCGGAATGTACTGCAGTCACATCGAGTTATCCTGCCCTCATTTCCTATCTTTCCGTTCTATCTTTCGTTTTCGGTTCAAGGCTTTGATGATGAGTATCTACTATATATACAATGGTCATTATACGTCGCCGCCTAGGCTGAATTTTCGTTGCAATTCCGACTCATAAGGTCCAGGCTGATATCAGACCTCGCTTCCCCTGGCATTTCTTTCAAGATTTCTTTTCGCTGAGTCCTTGGCTGAAGCTTACCGCCCGGTCCTCCCAGGACGCTTCGATATATTTCGCCTTCCTGTGAAATGCATTGAGATTTCGCAGTTCCTACTTAACACATCGAAAATCCAGTCGACAAATACACGCTGAAACACATCTTTGAATCCGATGGAATCACCAACGACTTGTCTGACCAGACATGACATAGGCAGGGTAAGAATTTTGTAGGGTATGTCGTCTCTATGCTTCATAAGAGTATATTTATATGTAAAGAAATGCATGAACTTTAGAAGGTTCATCCGCTTGGGATAGTATAGCTGTTGAACAGGTGCTGGGGCCGCACGTGCAAGCAGGGATACTTTAAGATTACAGCGGAAATGGTAAAACCTCGAAGGGGCAGATTTCAACAGAACACAACATGAATACACCAATTCACATCAATGAACCGAATACACGTAATGTCTGACAATAGCTTCACCTTGACATTACCTGACGTTATGCTACCAACGAGTCATTTTCTCGTTCTGCGTACACGGTATTGACTAGAAGCTCATTGGTTACATAGGCGGATGAAAATCATCTGTAGTGACTGGCTTTCCGAAAAGAATCAGCAGTGATATCAACAGTTCACCTGACCAACCTACGCTGTATCAAGTGCCATGACCAAGTGTAGTTTCAGGGGTCAGGCTGTTCGAAATCGACCGGGAAGCACTACACAAAGAGGGTAACATGTCCTTTCACTTCCGGCTCAAGCGCCAAAGTCGAGAGAGTTACGTCGCTGTCTGTTCTCAATTCTTTACTTATGCCGCCCGAGCCACATTTTGCCAGAATGCTATCGAGAAGCTTGATAATATATAGCTAAAGGAAGAGCCCAGGCCTTAGCGGCCATCTACAGTACACTGTGTCAATTAGTCTTTTTTTTCTTCTCTCTCTCGTCCTCTCGATGGTCACTCTGAAGCGGCTCTAGCCAGAGCCCAATTGTCACAAACGTTCTATTTTCTATCGTTGACACCTGTTCTAGTGTCTCTCTCCTTTTGAGTTGGCTAAGCGAAAAAAGGCGTATCACATCCAACTCTTGATGAAATAGGTCTACATTGTACCCGTGGCACTCAAAGTTAATCTACTGCTACATACAGTTGAGTCAGGGTTCCCTGGCAAGTAAATTCAATACTCTGTCATAGTATAATGGAGCTGATTTTGCGAGACAATTGGCTTCAAGCAACCTCAAGAGAAACAGCTATTTGACATGGTATCGCTGACATGTAGCTAAATCCAGTTTTGTAGAGTCTCCTAACACGGAGTCTAGAGGTCAACTTTAGTAGTAGGGTTACTGTCCCTCCCGGCCAAGAAGTGCAACAATCCCTGCATATCCTCTATAACTCTGGCAACTATGTCAGGAGTACCATGTATGGAATAGTAGAAGCAATAGCCCAGGCTTAAAGCACACCCAATAAATAAAAGGAAGAAGAGGAAGACGGAAATGGCTCGGCAGTGGCGTGCAACCACTGTGAGCCTGGGTATCTTCTCGAACTCGATCCACCACTTCCAGGTCAAAAACATAGTCCGTATCGTCATAATGAGAAAGGCCAAGACTAGGCAACTCATCACTGCCGACATACAACCGAGAGCCCAGAGAGGCAATACTATGCGAACACTGAGGAATGCCACGACTCCCCAGAGAAAGAAGACCATGAATACTGTGATGTAAACAAGATAAGCAAAGACCTCTTGCCCTTCCGATATGTGCTTCTCGGGGAGGACTGGCCAGATGCTGTCCCGTGTGAACCAAGCAAAGTAGACAGTACCAGATGGAATCCCCAGTAACGCCCCAATCTGGACCACGAAGAGGACGAATCGCACAAGAAATAGAAGAGCCGTTACCAGATTCGACGGAATGGTAGGGCAGTTGAAAACCCTAGCGACTTGTTGTAACATGGTTGGGGTATGGAAAATAGTTTATGGATGAAAAACACTTTTGAAGTTTGTGGAAAGAGCGGCTTGCTGGCGAGACTGGCAGCACTTGTAACTTTCTTCTTCGAATGGCTGTGTTCAGATCTAAGAGGGAGAACATACCTTTTTTTTTTCTTAAATATATAAGCAGTAATCCTATATGTACATGTATTCTGCTTGCTTTATCTGATAAGTATTCGCCTTCTCTTTTTCGCAAATGAAAAATCTTGAGCCGAGGCTCCAGTTGCGCATTGGTCCGATAACAGCTATCTCAACATGGTTGGGCTCATTAACAAGGAGACACTCTTTTGGCCAACCCTATGTACAGTACTTGCAGGTCTTTTCAGTCAATTGGCTGATATGAAAGGCTTATATAGGATATACACCTACTGGATTGTACACAAGGCAACTTCCTCCCACAATCACAGCTACAATTTCCCTCTTCAACTCACTTTAGACACCCTAGAGCACATGGGAGTACTTCGTGCACTTTTGAAGTGACGTACGCATTGTACTGTAATGTATTTGTAGGCTACTGGAGGGGGCGGGATTTGCGGCCCTTGGAGCATGCACCGCCAAATTTATACTGAATAGAATGGCTGACGACGGTGCGAAACAATCCTGCAGCTCCAAAATACCACTGCGCCAGCGCTGATGTTTACTTGCCACCTATTTCATATAATGGGGAATTTACGGCCGGGATCAGCAACAAAACTACAAACACTAACAGGCTGTAAATTGAGGAGGCTCAGTATATAAAGAGGTCAGGTATGCTCCCTAGACTGAACTTAACTCCTCCCTAAGTGTGATGAGTACGTGCAAACATAGTGATTGGCTTAAGCTTTGGACCAGGGGGGCTGAGACCGGATTGGAGGTCACGGATCGACCGAAGCGCTTGGTTCAAGACTTCAGGCAACCATTTGACCGCCACGCGAGCTCTTTGGTACTGATAGGGAACAAATCAAAGCATTCAGTATTCAAAAAGCTGTTTTTCTCCCGATGCAGTATCCGTGCTCCGGGAAATGGCGAATTTCACCTGCTTTCAGGCGTACTTCGTGACTCACGACGCCGCCCACTGATTATTACCGATACAGACGTATTCCGAAGGTGTAACAGGACTTCGCCCTACAAGCGAAACATTTGCCACGAGATAGCGAGTCAGACTTTCAGCGCAGAAATTAAGCATCTAGCGTTTCCAGAGATTTTTGATCATGTATTACAGAGGGCCATTCTTCCGCATGCAGACGTGGTCTGTATGTTTGTAGATGATATAGGGGGCATGGCAGAGTGCCTTTGCAGAATAGGGGCCTGGGTGAACAAGGGCTGTGCTAACGCTAGTGCCACAAGGCCCAGAATTGTCTTGATGTCGAGCCAAGAAATGCTGAAGCAGGATCAGAAAAAGCTCAGAGATTACTTGCAATGCCATGACAAAACAATGATAGAGCGTAGCTTCTCCAGCATCACGATTTTGGGGGTACCGAAAACCTCTGGCCGAGGGCGACGAAGACACGACCAACTAAACCGGCGGTGGCGTGTGCTCGGTAGTGAGATTTCGAGAGCACTGGAACTCAGCAGGCAGTACAGATGGAAAACCAACCATCTCTTCTCCGTTCATCATATCACCTTCTTCTTAGATAATAGCATAAGCACAGCGAACAGGCCCTTGATGGAGCCATATGACTTCATTCAAGCATCCCGTCTGATTAATCCGGTGGCTGATGGCTTATCCTGGCACCTTATTAACTTTATGAAAGAGTTTAAAACTCCGAGAGAGTTCAGAAATCATGCTGTTCCTCTGATCGCCTCTAGTTTCATACTGGACCACTTTCCGCCAGGAATGCACCGTAAGTTGAGAGATGAAGTTGATTCCATCTCTTTTACGATCCATCGACCTTTCTTCCCCATCTAACTCAATGTAGTGTTTGATCCGCGACAAGTATTCAGAGTACTTTACAAAGATTCTTGCCATAAAGCCATCGAGGGACTCGAAACGAGTCCTATCGGCTCTGTAGAGCTGGCGAAAGCCGTGAGCTGGATGGGCTGCAGCTTCTCGTCCCAATTTGTAGAGATTCAAGCGGCGGGATCATCACGCGACTGGCATGAGCAGCAATTAGCTAAACGAAAGGATATACTAAGCCAGTTCAAGTCTGAGGATACATGCTTCAGCTGTATAAGGCGACGGCCGCAGTATACCCTCCCGTGTGGGCATATGATCTGTCAGGTTTGTGTGCGGATATTCTCATCAACATCCATTACCGACCCTTGGCTCGTTGAGGTCAAGGCTTGCCCCGTGTGCACAGCCCCCACACATGACCTGACTATCAGGCTGGTGCCAGATACAAGTCGACTGAGAGTGTTGAGCATCGATGGTGGCGGAATACGAGGAGCCGCACCGTTGGGGTTTTTGAAAGCGCTGGAAGATGAAGTCGGCATCCCCAACTTTGCCATTCAAAGACATTTTGATGTGAAATTCGGGACCAGTTCTGGTAATTATCTCCTCCTTATTATCATAGAAGCCAGGCTGACATAGGGAAAAGGTGGGCTAATCGTCATGAGCTTGGATATCCTGGGCTGGACAGTGGATGAATGTCTAGACTATCTCAAAATGTTTGCAAACAAAGCTTTCCCCCCCCGAAGCTGTATACTACGCTTCATGTCCAAGGTTCCGCTGCTCTCAACTTTTACGCGCTTGACTCTCTTCTTCTTCACTTTACTGACGGATAGTAAATACTCGGCCAATGGCCTCGAAAGCCTTTTAATGGACACATATGGACTTCACAGGGGAATTACAGACTGTTCTTTCGCCTCCCATATCGGATCACACGTTGGGGTTACTTTGACTCGAGCCCGCGACGGTGCTGGGTTCATTGCTACGAACTACAACCAGGCGGGGTGCCGACCCGAGATACTAGGTACGTTTGCGGTGCAAAGCAGTATGGGATTGTGTTGGAAAACTCTGATACATCATCGCAGACTACTCACATCTGCCTTCCGGATGTGGGCAACAAGCAGTGAAGTGGTGGGAAGTGTAAGTTTTCATTGCAACCTTCCCCACTTAACTATAGCCCAATACTGATCCCTAAGTAAATAGGTTACGAGCCGCAACTTCTGCCCCTTAGTGAGTAATTTTGCATCGAAAGCTCCATTCTCATACTATCTCCAAACTCGGTCCAAGACTAATGCACCGTAGCTATTTCGACGGGAAACGAGTCAGTGGACACGGGATCTATCAGGATGGTGGTCTAGCGTTCAATAACCCAGCCTCCATCGCTTTGCGAGAGGCTGTCGCCCTGACTCCAGACGGGGCTGAGCCCAGTATCTTGTTATCGCTAGGGACGGGTTCATCTGCCCCGCTGAGAAAGTATCTCAGCATCGTATACGAAACATTCCCTTTCCGTGTGGGCAGGGCTTTGTGGCATCGCGTAAGCTCGAGAACATCGTGGGATACTCTTGTCGGACATCGAAGAAGTGACAGTAAATGTAACCTATATAGGCTTGATGATGACTCCGAACAAGAGAATCCTCTACTCGACGACGTCACACAGATAGACCCCGTGCATCAAAAGGCTAAGGAAATAGCGAAAGGTTCCCCAATACTTCCGAGCCTTGCTTGTAGCTTTAGTTCAGCATTGTTCTATTTTCAACTTGATGAATCGCATCCTACCTTCTTCCGCAATGGCCGCTATGAATGCGTAGGACAAATTTTGTGCAGGCTTAGATCACCATCGGTAGAATACTGTTCATTCATGAATAGACCTTCGCAGCTCCGGTCAATCCCTACTTCTCTAAGGTCCACCAGTTCCTCTCGCCGTGAGTCCAAAAGGTCGACTCCCTGGGCAGCAAGACCCTCCATCGCATCGACGAACGATTCCCCCTCGCCAAGAAGCCCACCGACGAGCTCTACCAAAATACGAGGGCTCTTAACCTCCTCCCATACCAACCGTTCAGTATTCAGTGGCTTGTCAGAAGGCAAAAGCTAGATGCAACCTTTGGTACACCAGAACATAAAAAGCGAAATAACAGAGAAACGCTAGAATCGCCCAGCTCGAAGCGCTTGAGGGTGAGGTATTGAAGGTAAAAATTTAGAATCAAACCTGGACTGCAGATACTCACGGTTTAAACAGAAAAGAAGAAAAAGAGAAAAAGAAACAGAATTTCCAATTTTAGATTACTATTATTCCTTACCAATTCGCATCTATTATCTTGTTCAGCCCGTGGGGCGAATCAGGAGTGACTCGTTGAGAACACATGAACACGAACCGAGGGCGCTACACTCGCTTTTAAAATATTGGACTGGCGCCATTGGAAAGTATGTACAAACATAGAATGCTAGGCGTTATCCTCTATTCGTCCACCAGAAGTTCCAGCCCGCAGATGTTAAGCTGGTCGACGGGGCTACCCTGCAGGATATCAACAACCTCATCCGATGGCACTGACGCCATGAGCGCAAATCGACTACACAAGCGGTATGCGAAGAATCAAAGCTCGAGAATTATTACTTCTCGATTTTAAACATAAGGACGGCTATATTTTTTGTCTCTTTGTGGCACCAGACCAAAGACTTTTACTGCCCCAACGTTCTCCGAACGGAGTTCAATAGAAAGTGCATAGTATAAAAGAAATCGGTGTAACGCGCCCTTCTTCCATAATTAGTTGACGCCTTGATGGGATGGATGCTCATTCTGCCGGCTGCAAGTGCAACAAGGTTGTAAATTTTAACGTTCCTAATCAAGCTAAGTTTGTACACCAAAGCTTTTGGTTGGACCAATCATAGTAGCCATTGACTGAAGAGCCCCATCGTCAGCGCGGCGGGTCGTTTGGTGGATGAAGCAATTTCGCAACAACTGCCGCAACGCGCGTGATCACCTCCTAGACCACACCCAGAAAGCAACGTCAACAGATCAAGAAGGAGAAAGTAAGAAAGCGTCGGAGACATCATTAGAACTATGTTAGTCTTCATTTGCACGTTGTAGGACATTTTGGGTTCCGTCTTCCTCCTGATTCTATTCACGTTAGTATTTTTGCGGGCGAGAACAGCAATACAAGATGAAACTTTGGATACTGAACCTGGAATGCGTTGTACGACAAGTGAATAAGACTCTACTTTGTATATATACCATTAAAAAACGCCTTGGCTCACACGATGGCCTTGCCAACTGGATGATACGATATAGCCACGTATGGTGAAGATGCGAGGAATAAACTATGTTCCGTCAGGAGATATAAAGGGTGTAATTGATTGTGTCACTCCAGAACCGTGCAAATCTTGCATACTTTTCTGTGTTTCGAAGTTGGGCAAGGAAGCCCCAGGTCCCGCCACTTTCCGCCTTTTACATAAGAGGTGAAGATAATCCCATATTCTCAGTACGTTTATGGTTGACACCCCTCGGCCGAGTGCTTGTGGACGGTCCACTTATCACCATAAGGTTCTGGTGAAGCTGGAAGGACGACTTAAGCGTAAGCTTCCAATCGGTTGCCATTCCTTCTTCATGTGGGACTCATTTCAGCTCTTTCGCCCATGACCCAGTCATGTTATATATAGTATTAATACGGACCACTGAACCCTTCCTAGAGAAACGAGAATATATATGGATCACACAGCCGGCGTAGATGAGGTTAGCTGAGTCCCTTCCTCGCAGCTCGCGTGCATACAGCCTACAGTCCTATAAGTGAAACGGCACATCAGCCGTATACATGTACCAAATACCCCCTTTGAAGAGGAGGTCAAGATCATTCTTGTTTTATGTATGTGCTGCAATCCAATGACTGACGCTGACCAGGGTCTAAAGAGAAAGAAAGAAAGAAAGAAAGAAAGAAAGAAAGGGAGACGATGTCCAGAAGCTGGTCCTTCCCAGACTGGCTTTTGTTAATTACATGGCAGTAACCTATATCGCAAATGTCCTATATGGGCCGGGAAAAGGCTCGTAATGTCGAGCAGACATAATAAGCTAGTTCGAAAGTGGTACCATAGATATAAAGCATAGGGCAACCCCGATTGTGAACTTTCAGTGTCCGCCCTTATGTGAGAACCGAAAATGACCGTGACCGAAGAAGATAAGTCTCCGACCTCGGCTCCTGAGTCGCGGGAAGTCCCTGTTCGTATACCATATTGAGTCAGGTGGTGTCTTGGAGCTTGCTGACATATTCGCCTGTAGTCCGTTGCCCACTACCCTTGCTATTATGACCCCGACATTCTGCAGCCCCATACGGCCCCAGACCCCAGCACCCCGGTCCCACTACTCCCGACTGCGATTTTGGAGCCAAACAAGGCGCCGCATAATTCTCAATTCATCAGTAGTCTTACTTCCGAGATGGTATGGGATACAACACCCATGACGGTTCCTACCTCTGTCGGAAGTTTATTAGAATGGGACAAAAGCCCGACGACGCCGATTACCACGCCTTCTGCCACGCCTACTCCTTCCCTCAGTAGCCAAAGTGCTCCAAATAGCATCCTCCTTGCGTGTGCATTGATTGGATTCGTGAGCATGTTCTTCTTGTAACAGCATTGTTACTTGCCATCTGAATCCTGCAGGCACTACTGCATGATTAGGCTAGTACCAATTTCTATTGCTGATATTAAATGTCTTGTGGAATTCTTGGAGCTGTTCTGTGGTATTGTAGAAAGGATATGAGCACAATGCTCGACAACAAAGTTGTTACTCAAGCGTGAGGGACCAGCTATATGAGTGGGTAGAAACTACATCAAAACATCAGTTTCTAAGTAAACGCTCTTTCTGTTAGTCTAGTGGACTGTGGCGCTGAGATCCTAGTGCTTGCCAATATGGTTTGACATACTGTAAATGCTGGTTATTAGTATAGGGGTGATTGAAAACAGAGCCCGCGTTTCGCCGTTGCAGGAAGACTACAAAGACCAGCTCCGGAAAGGAATACTACATTTTGAGCTGGCGGGATTTACACTCCAGAATACATCGATCGCAAACAAAGGAGGACGGAAACTTCTTTCAGCTCTCCCTGGTATACAGGATGGTGCGGGTCCAGCGTCAGTAGTCTATTATTGTAGTTTTAATGGAAATACCCCAAAACGGACTAAGCGTGGCGCATGCCATGTGCACAGATAAAGCCGAAATCAACTCCCGCCACGTCTCAGTCATAATAGCACCTCGAAGCTTCGGCGTCCGAGATGTGGAGATCCGTATCGAGACCGACTTACAATTACTTGCTTCTTATAAGGCACACCCTAAGTTGTCCTAATCTTCTTATCCGGCCCTATACGGTGTCTAAATTCCTTTGTGATCACTGTTGCTCATTCAAATGCTGTTAGTGAGTGTGAAGGGCAGGGATCGTGCTAGCGTCATTGGCACACTGGGCATGCGCCATATTTAGTCCGTTTTGGGGCACTGTCAATAACACTACAATAGTAAACTACTGACGTTGGATTTGCACCATCCTGTACCAAACCTGAACGTAGAAGAGCACGAATCTTCAACTGCTCAATAAGGTAGCCTATACGTGTATGATGAGCATCATATACTCAATTTCTGCTCCTCTACCTCTCCGCTAGATAGCGCAGATAGACTGAAGAACATGAGCTTCTATATCCATACATGGAGAACTAAATATCGGGATAGTTTGTGTCGGACTGGTTATGTATGGCCACTAGGTCTATTTATACTCTGTAACAACCGAGGACTCGTGAATTGTATTCCAGCAACACGAATGCCAAGTGATATGATAGAATTCTACGATTCTAAGGTCGTAGGTGAATCTTGTATCTGACTCGCCTCGCCATGACTAGTAAGTACCCTCGCACTCTCCCCTCTGATTCCATCAAGCATGTGCCCCATATCATTCAGTGACGCAAACACCCTCAGGAGACAAAACTCATAGTACTCCTTCATTTGAATAGCCAACTGAAGCTGGCCCGTACACTCCTGTAGTTGCTGAAGCATAGATTCATGCTGCAAGTTGGTATTTTGAAGTTCCAATTTCAACGCTCGAATCTCATCCTCATCTGTAGTAGAGCTAGAGCTAGAGGCAGAATCTAAAAGCGCAGGATCAATTATATAAGATTCTGAATTCTTTGTCTCGGGACTTAGCGCTGTGTTGGCATGGGCCTGGAAGGTGATATAATTTTGAGTCGCTGGGATGGCCTCGAAGCCGCGACCAACCTGCTCTATCAATCGGCGCTGGTCCCTGACGCCAGTATTGCTCAAGCCCTTGCAGAAGAGCGGCTTCATTTCAGCGACACAAATACGCCATTTGTAGCCTTCCTTCTCCGTATTGATGAGCCGGACCTGCTTTGGCTCTATGGAGATTCTCGTACGGTCGCCTGCAAAAGCATTAGTTAGTGGTAGGTAAACGAGGGAGGCTGTTTACGTATGTGATCTGCAAGTACTGCTCGGCAGCGAGCACGGGTGCGAATTCTATCTTCGCGGAGCTTGTTGCTCCTCCCAGTCGCTCTGTGCTCCGTCATGGTGGGTGATGGATCTTTCTCTTCCGTTATGGGTCAAAGAAAGCAGTGTGACCAGACCTAGACCGAGCATCAAGGAGTCCTCGAGAGAAACAGCTGTCAATACTAGGAGCAACCCGCTCTTGCCATTCAAACATTTGCTGATGTTCTGGAAGCCGACTCAGTTATACCTATTTCTCTGCCTACGTAAACTCCTATAACTCTCTGTTGCTGTTACGTATCTCTCCAGTGTAGAATACATTTCCATTTCGGACCAAACTCGCTTTCGTAAATATCGGAAGCCGGTTTTTTTTAAGACTTCAAATCAATTTCCCATCGTATACTTCGAGTGTCACGGACCTGCTTATGTAGACTGGGCCAGAAACGAAAATTGCCTCATTGGTACCTTAAAGCTACGGAACATCAAAACGCAGTACAGTTGGCAAGCCACTTGTTCTTTTCCATAGCAATACTACTGTCGGCGTCGATGCAAATATCCTCCAGCTGTTGGGCAGTCTTCGCCGACTGCTTTAGAGTCTCAAAGATTGAATCCCACTCTGTACGAAGCACTGCAAGCTCTTGATCCACTAGATTAATCTTGTACGCAACATCTTCCGCATTACTGTTTCCATTGTGAAACGCATATCTGGACAGTGAACCTGCAAGGTCTTCCAATCCAAAAGGGTCTTCAGAAGCCTGACTGGTATTTTGGTAGATCGAAGAGCCCATATTGCATGTAATAAAGAATGTATAACAGCGCACACTGCTCGACTAGAGATTGCTACTCACAACCAGCCCCGGACCCTCTCTTATAGGTCGCCCCAATTTAAAGGCGGCAATGGTAGGCCCAGGACTACGGCGCAAAACGCCTTTTCGTCGCGAACGGCAGCCAATTGGAAGGGCAACCCCAGCTCTATACTATGAAAATCGTGATCCCAAACTGGACTACTTCCCATCTATTCCAACAAAGACGAGCGGCAAAGCCTGGATTGCCCAGCATCGAGACAATGGTATCCGCCAAATTGTGACAATTAAAGAACTTCAAACTACAAGGATTCGTAATATCAGACAACTCACATCTGTCACGCATCCGAATATCGCTGAACCTTTGTCCTTCTATCAAACGGGTGAGCGGCTCTTCGTCGTTCATCCCTTCGTCTCCCTGGAACTGTTCGATCTGCTACCCTTGTGGCCCAGAGAGATAGCCAGCGCCATGAAACAGGTGAGCAGAGTATGGTCCCCTACAAACGATTCTATCATTCTAAAATGACAAGTTCGTCCTGGGCGTACAGTATCTAATGAATAGTGGAGTGATGTTCTCCATTGAGGTCGTCCAGATTGGACTCGATGGCGTTATCAAGATAGGTGAGTTGCCCTAAAGGATAAGGTGGAATTTTCTCTTATCTATTGCCATGGTCTAGTTCTCGACTGGAATCTTGAGCCCGAGGTTGGACAAGCAGTTCGAGAAGCTAACAGACAGTATCTCCTACCGTATATTCAAAACATGATGGCCGTAATGACGGCAAGTAGCCAAGGATTGCCAGAATCTGCGCATAGTTTTGCTTGCTCACAAATCCTTCCTGATATAGACGTAAGTACCATACGTGGAGATTTGAGTGCCAGTCTGACGCATAGAAGCATCCATTTATATCGGGAGCCGGGGGTCCTATGATGCTACGGAAGGCTGCCGAGTTTGCACAGCAAAAACAAGTTCTGGCAGCACGAATTTGTCAAGGATGCGATAATCTCAGCTCGTCTTATGCATGCGTTAGTAGTGCAGGGGTCGATCTCTGATCCTATACACGCACTCCAGTTCTACAATAAAAATCATAAAGAAGAAGAAGAAATAAATGAATAGAATTATAGTATTGAACACTTTGTACATATAGAAGCATGATGTTGGGAGCTGTTTATCATTCACAATGGTTGTTGCAACTTTGCAACCGAAGATGCTGCCAGCGTCCCCCACCGCACACTGCCAAGAAATAAACATGATTTAGTGATTTACCATGACTATTGCTTCAGCCTTCTAGTCTGCCCTCCAATGTTTCCCTCAATCCCCCTGCCACCCACTTCTTTTCTGCTTTCTCATATTCTTTTGACCTCTGAGAAAGGTCAACCCAAATCGAGAATGACTGAGAATTGGTGAGATGATAGAATTGAGCAAACCCAAATGGCAAAATCCATAGAAACTGCAATTGGTAGGACCACTGGTGACACAACCTTTCGTGACTATTGCCTGCCTGCCTCCACCACTTTACAAGAGTTAACATAACTCATTGGGGTTGAGGGGCTTCAGGTTTGAGCCCTTGTTTGATCGCATATGCAATGACTACAACCAATATCATGCAGTTCAGGATTTGTGGCCCGACAAAGAAGATCAGGAAAGCCACAAGACGCGCCTGCTGCTTCGAGAGGATGAAATTCGCGATGCCTATACGCCCCAAAAAATACAACGCGAGAGACCTTTTATATGTCAGTAAAAGTATCACAGTTTGAGATACTGGCCCGGTGAGCCTTTTTGGTATCTTGGCGACACACCCGGGCTACATAGGATTCTGAATTATCACCTACAGGATAACGCGGCGAGCCATTTGAGCGAGGCTTATCCACCATACGAGTGCCAGAGTCAATAGACCAAGTGCAAGTGGTGACACCTTTCCACTACCATGAACGTCATTCCCAGGGCCCGAGAAGAACTCACTGATCTTACTTGCCAGTTCGTCACTTGAAATATTTCGCTGCTGGTCCTTCAACCCTGTCATCATAGATTGGAGTATTGCACCTGCGGAATCAAATATTGTAGAGGCAAGAAGAGAGTTGATGGAACTGGATCCCGAGTTCCACTGTCTTGCTCTCGTGAGTAGTTCGTACACTTGCCACATCGTAACATACAGTGCTGAATGTCCCCGTCCTGGAGCATCGGCTGCTTTAGCCTCCGGGCTATCTTTTGTTTCTGGCATCAGAATATAATAGAGTTGTATTTAATGTAGAGGATGAGGACCTTAGGTGCCCTTTTATCTACGTGGCCTCGTATTTCTCATATCCATCATTCGGCTCCGTTCAGCACATACCAATCTCCTAGCCCGATATCCGGCAATGTCTGGAATGCAATCGGTATGTACACAATTCGATAACAACCAGCTTGAGTAGGACAATTTCCTTTCGCAAGACGGTGCTTGGAAGGATTCACCAGCTTAAGTTATGTACAACACCGTATATTGGGCAGATCAACATATTGTGGTGACTAAAACACCCCCGATCAGCGATATCATATCTCAACCATTCTCTCCCTACCTATGCTCACTATCTTCCACCTACTCAAGTGCTTCTGTAGAACGCAAGCCGAGATACTATTGCTGGTTAAGATGCGCTAAGCTTTCTTTTCTTCGCGGTCTCGTCTTGCATATTCCAGTCTCTGGTCGCCACGTTGACTTGTTGATCCCGAGTCTGTTCAATCATTCCACTCAGATGGGTCACTTCGTCTGTCAGGCGGTGTATTGAATGGTGAAGCGATGTGATGATAAAGTTTTGTGTTCTAATCGTTCCACTCAGTTGAGTCACTTCCTCGGTCAAACGGTAGACTGAATCATGAAGCGAAGTGATGACAAAGCTTTGTGTTCTGATAGTACTGTCTCTCTCCTCCAGTAGCTTGATGTATTCTCCAATTGTCTGCTTGTGTTGGTCTATCTCCATACTCAGGATATCTATTTCGATGTCTTGTTCATCGAGCTTGGCCTCGATGTGTGCTCGGTCTGCTGGAGGGATAGAGATGGGAACAAGAGTAGAGACAGCTTCTGCCTTGCCAGCAGTGACACTGGACAGGCTCTGCGCTGAACCTTCACCCCATAGCTTTGTCGGGATGATAGGCACTACTTGTTCATGCGTGGGCTGAACCGAATCTACCTCCATCTTGGCGGTCTGTAGAGAACAACATCTTTCTAGTGGTTTCAGGGGCGTTGTTCTTAAATAGATGCTCATCCATCGGCAGTCAATGTTTCTAGAAAGCCTTGGAGTGACATACTTTTGGCCAGTGGCCGAAAAGAGAATTGTGGCGTCAGTGGTTTAATTATGAATGAGTTTAATGGGTTTGTAAAGTACATTTTTGGGTTCAGTTTCTAAAAGTTCATCTTTGATTGCTTTTCTTACCTGAAAAAAATAGTAAGACTATTAACATCGAGAGGAGACTAAACTAAAATTCTCCTCCATTACCAGAACTCTCTACTTACTATACTTATCTATCAGAGTTGACCGCCTTGTTTAAAGTTAGGTAATGGGCACAGTCTACAGTATTTTGGAACCCCTTAAATCTTGCCACTTTGGTGAACTTTGCCCCGTCATAAATCCATGCGATGACTAACCAAAAGCACCTCTCCATGATATCAAATCCGTCACTGCGATCCTGATTTTGGCTGTCTCTGCGCCTTTGCGCTAGTGTAATCAAGTATGCGATTAGTACTATTTGCCCTACTACTGCTACTAATATGGTTGTAGGTACTTCTTTTGGTCCGCTTCATCGAGTTACGGATGGGTGGAGATCGTGCCCTTGACCTAGGAATAACCTCGATGATACTGTATGCACACAACAACCTGGATACATAATGCCTAACAAGTCTGCAAATTCGTACGGAACAATAGCTCTTTCGGCACTGAGTAGTATATTCTAAAAAGAAGCGAGCCAAACACTTTTCGCTTAGGCCTTTCTTCCTTATTGCTCTTCCGTCCTACTCACGTCTGGCCTTTTGTTTTTGGCTTGCCGTTGGCGACCTGCATTCCACCAACATATGGTATGATGTTTATGCCCAAGGCGAAACATTCTCTCATTCTCCCCTTTCTGAAACGAGCTTCCCAAAGGCTATTATTAAACGTCACTACCTTGCAATCCTTCATTTTCGGGTGATTGCGCCGAAGTGTCGTTCTCCGAAACAGTGCTGGCTTGGCTATTTGAATTCGAGATCTCATATTTGAATAAGTTCACCGACAGTGCCGGGTCTATGGCAATCTCGTCAGCTGCGTTGTTTGAATCACTGCCGCCCCCAACCGTGAGCCGTAGCGATCTGATTATCTGGTCTTGGTTCTCGATCATTCGGCGGTACATTGCCTCATAAGCATCGAGATAGTCCCTACGATTCTCAAGGAAACCTATCTGGGGTCGGAGCTGTTCATTTTCCAACCCTACCTGGCTACCTATCTGCAGCTGATGCTGCAAATCGGCCCAGAATCGTTCCGTAATCGGACCGTGCTTATCATGGTCCATGATGTTATACTGGGCTGACATGATTCGGTGGCGGCAAAGAAGAGTCGCAAGTAAGAGAGGAGGTTGTTCGAGGAGAGAGAAGAATTAGCCTGAAATTTATCATAAAAGTCGACTCAGTCTGATATATGAATCCCAACGCGCAGGATTATAATTTCATGACCCCACCCATATTGGCTCTGTAGTCTTTTGGCGCTCGAAGTATCTCTGATGCCACACTTGGTCCCTCATCAATCGTTATCAAGTGTTTTACGACCATAACAATACTCGCGTTATCCTCTCCTCTGCCGACTTAGGATAGCTTAAACCCATTGGTAGCTACTACTTATGTAGTATTCCAAAGAACCCATTTCACTATTCTGAGAAACCTCCCATAGTTCTTTCAGCTTCTTCTATGTCGGATCGAACAGATGATTTTCGGTCAATGAGAAGGGCGCCGCCAAAACGGCGCTCTGCATATGCCTCGCTCAAGAGCAAAATCGATGAAGTGATAGATTCATTCAGGGGCGTTGCAGAGAGACAACATGCTCAAAGCCTGGATGACCAATGCTACGAAGATAGTATAGACTTTCAGCATCTCCTGCCATACTCTCCTAGGTCTCACGTAGCTCCAAAGCTAGTGGCTGACGCCAACGAGCTTTCATCATTGTGTCATAGAAGTCTAGTATCTGAGTCTATGGCTTCCTCCGCTTCCATCATCTACAAACCAGAAGACCCATGGTTGAAGAGATTGGATGAAATGGGCCGTTCAGAGGGCCACCTCCATGGGGAGTCCCGCACATCAAGTCATTCAAAAAGTGGTTCAGCTCATTCTTTTGCGTGGAAGCCGTTGCCTTCTACGAGCCAAGCGAGCCAGGCATCTGGGTACATCACGCGCCCCGGCTCATGTCCTCCAGTCCCAGGCCATCAGGGATCAGCTAGAGCTGGTCGGGAGTCCAAGTTGCGGTTCTCACTCCCCCCGAAAGAGTCTGCTACTAGCCAATGGTCGGATAGCGAAGATGGGATGACTTGGATGAAGGGCTACAAGCGGCGGCTATCTCGAATCAAGTCAAGAGCGACTAGATACTTTCGCGAGTTCGTTCTTGACGAGGATGAGCAAGAATTCTTTCATACCCGTAGAAGCATGGCTTTGAGCAGCGGCGTAAACTGTAATACGACCACTGCGCCTCTCCGAGCGCACAAACAGCATGCCAGATGGTAAATGAGCACTCCGCATAGTTTTTAGTCGCAAGAACGATAAGGTACGATTATTTTGTAATATCATATTCGTTCGAGGTAAAGTATTAAGCTTTTTGCGCTTTCTGTCTTGAGCATGACATAAGCTCGCGTCTCTAGTGAGGCTTTGAGGTACCGTCAGGTATTAAGCGTATTCGGGCCATCGATACAATTGCGTGCATTCACGTTGTTATTCCGTTGAAGCTATGCCCCTTGGGGGTTTTTTTCATTCTGGCGCGCAATCTTCAACATCCCTGCTTGCACGTGTTGCTCCAGCACTGGTTTGATAGGTGTGTTGCCTTACTTTGGCAATCATAGCATACCTGTAATTAGCGAGAAATGAGACCTTTTCTGCTTGTCGCTGTTTTCTCATGTAGGCGGGTGTTGAATAAAAATGTGTTGTATGGAGATTCTTACAGTGTGGATTTCTTAGACTATACCCTATCAGCCTACCGTCCTGGTTTTGTCTCTGCTTGTTTTTCGTTTTATCTTAACTTATATATTAACCTCGGCTCTAAAATCTTGTCTAGACATAAACTGAAGCCTCTGAAGTGTCCTTCCTATTTATACATCGAGATTGACTGTACGGGACATAGCAACAATCACGTCGGGCCATGCTTGTCGCTTTGCCCGTTGCAAAATTCTTTCCATGACGGCTCCAATTGCTTATAGCCGCCAATGTGCGGCACGCACAGCAGAGGGGCCGTATTATAGAGGGTTAAGAGAGATTTGATTCTATGCTAAAAGGGGGCCGGCGAAGCTCCTTCTATACGAAAGGGAGCACCGGGTCCAGGTCAGGTAAGTGACCCAGTTAGGCCTAACCCACGTTTTGACACCATGCCGTTTCGCAGGTGGCAGCAGGAAAACACAAAACATGTGGCCGGAAAGAGTCTCTTTTTAGTTTCTGCCGATCAGGACCTCTGCCCTATAGGCCATTTAGTCATCGAATATAGTGCCCACGAAGTCTTGTCATCTCCGTAATGATCGGGAGGGGACATTTCACATGCCCATGCCTCTGTGACAGCTGAACCACATGGGCTCATTTCTCGCACGATAGGAATTGAACATGTTGGACTAGATTTGGTGCTGCATCTGGCTTGTTTGAGGCCTGGGCGACGTGTAGGTCGGGACCTTTTGGCTGCGTGTGTTGACATTTCAGTGGAAGGCTTTCGTAAGAGCTGAAAGGAAGAGTTTCACGCCGCAGGAGCGGGAAGAGGCAACGATTCGTTGATTGTTGTTGAACAGATGTTGAAGTAGCACATGAAAGCAGGAATTGCTTGAGGTCTCGCGCCAAAAATGGGGAAGCCTTGAAAGGGCAGACTTTGGACAGAATGATATGTATAGTATTTTTGGGACTTCACTTTCTACTGTAACCTTTGCTTTTTGTTTCACATTAATACCTGGCTAAACTAGTCAATTTTCTTATGCTTTACGGACCTGAAACGTGCAAGAGTGAAAGTCTAGTAGAAGATCTTATCAGACCCAGCACAGTCTGCGACATTTCCGCAGGTTATGACATATTATATCCTTGACAATATTGTACGTGTTAGAAACACGGCGGGCTTGTCCTTGTAAGAAAAGAAGTTTTTTAAGAAAAAAAAGCAGAAAAAGAAACTAAACAAAAAAGAAAAGGTCACAGATCTGTCCTTAAGACTTTTTAGCAAGATATAAATACAAGCCGGTATACTTTCCCTATTGCAATTTATCCTCTGGCTTCGATAACAATGGACAGCAAGTGCTCTCACTCCCTAATTGCAGGCCCACTGTCAGCAAGTATGATTTCTGAGATTCATACTGCATATACCATGGCCAAGAAGCTCTACCCTTCATGGAAATCTCTAGAGCATACTAAACAGATTCATAATAGTTTATTAGCAGAAAAGCTATCTTGGACAAGGTACCGGCAAACGTTTGCATCAGTACAGGCTCCCGATGGCCTCATAGTCTCTTTCTCCCTGAGCGAGCTGGCCAAGGCGGGAGAGATCGATTCTGACAGCTTTAAAATGTATCTCGACCTCTTAAGAGGATCTGCCAGACGCGTAACAGTAACGAAAGTAGTCGGGAAGGGAGAACATGAGGCTTTCGTGTCAACTCTTGATCCAAGCAAAGCATGGATTATACCAGTCCAGCATGAGCATGGATGGTCATTCAGTGTACTTAGGTCTGGTAATAAGCACTGGTATGAAGGTGGCCTAATCTCGGCACCTGCGAATATATCAGAAAGATCCTCAACCCAAACACAACATGACAGAAGTGCAGCGTATGTATTACTCGGCATTCGGTTACTTGCCCAAGGACTACCACAAGTAGATTTGGAAGATTTTGGGACCCTGAGCAATAGTTTGGCAAACTGGTGCACACGATTGTTGGTGGAGCTGTCCTGTAGAAGGCTTGACCCGGACGATGCGAGCGTTTCAGAACAATACCATAAGATCGAACAATATTATGATACGGAACAAGAAGGTGACTCAGAGTTGGCTCAATACTGTCGCGAAGTGGCGGGGTTCACTGGTGAAAATCTGCCTCCCAACGCGTATGCATCTGCATCTGCCATGCGGAGAAGCCTGCCGCGTAACACAAACATGCCTCCATCCCGGGCTAGCCGAAGCCCTCTTTCCAACACCTCTACTTCTTCAAGTACTAGTGTTAACAGTCCTTCGTCCTCTCCTTTGCCAGACATGGCTACCACGGAAGACGATATTGATATGAAAAATATTTTGGCGATATTGAGTAGTGCAGCCCTAGCAGTGAGGACGTTCGGGCCTAATACAAAGAGCTACGAGGTGCTTTTAGACATTCTTTCACAGGAGAGAATCGACCCGTGCTTTCACTTGCGAAGATGTAAACAGCAACTGTACAGCAAGTTTATAGAGGAAGGCTTGGATGGGGACAGATCGAGTGAGGACAGCTCTAGTGGACATGACATGGTTGGGGTTAACTCGGAGTCACTACGTAGAGAAGCTAAACAATGGGAAAGGATACGGGACTGGTGTAACAGGAAATGTGTGTCAGAATCCAGTATCCTGTGCGCCATTCCAAAAAGTGAGGCATGGAATTGCGCTGGACTGGAGAAGTTATGTGACCGTCTGATGGACGACGAAGACAGACTTGGAGACCTTCTCAAGAAGGCAGGGGAGTTATGCGACGCAATCATAGCCTGCGATTTGCCGCCACATCTGCTGCCAGTGGAAGTCTTTCGAGGAAAGGAAAATAATGCGTTCGATGAGGCGCAATTTGCCGCTTTTGTTGACCTAAATGGAGGAAAGATTGAGACTCCAAGATCGCCGCAACGAGGCAAGAGAACGGCAAAAGGCGAAAGACAAAGCGGCAGGATCATTAAACAAAGGAGATAGGAAGTATTGAAAGTTGTTTGAGATTTTATGGTGATTGAACAATGTAGGATACTATGTACTACAGTGCTGAACACCTCTACCTTTCGCTTTACCATAATATTCTCTTTAGAAGATCCGGCGTAGAGACACTTTGCAATACAAATCTACATAGTCAGCAGATGAGCTATATAAATTTTGGCGCTCTTATGTATATGTAAGCAACTTTTTACATAAAAGAAGTACCTAGAAGTAACAGTGCTACATAGAGAGTCCAAGGAAGTGGAGATAGCTCGATAGTGTGAGATAGAAGTACTCTCTTTACTCGGTTGAGCGGACACTATAAGAAGCAAAAGATGCGCCAGATCCCAGTGCGTACACCGTGTCTAGGGAACATGTGTTTGAGATGTGTAAACCCCCCTTCATTGACAAGAATTGTTGTAGGAGAGGAAGCTATAGATGTTTAGCATTGTATCCCGCAAGCAACAGAGGTCGATCCTTGACACCTCCTCTGGTTCTTCCACTTTCTCCCGTTCCCCCTTATAGCCCCCAGCCCCCACTTTTATTTTTCCCCTCGCTTCTTTTATTTCGAATTTATCTCGCAGAAGAGAGACAGAAGTACAAGTTTTGCGGCTCGGCAAAACCTCCAGGCGATGTGCAAAGACAAGACAATCATGTGCAAATTATGCAACTCGGTTGATGTGAAACATCGAAACTTGCACTATATAGGCCGTAACTACGCACGATACTTGTTCCACTTCAAAGGGTATAGTACTCCCTCATGGTTTTATTTAAAGGAATGTTGTCTTGCAACAGCTTTGATCAGTGCCGTTCGCCCTTCCAATTTATAGCACAGCATGCAACAAGATCATTCTGCAGCGGCGCCGCTGGTATATGCTATTGTACTAGGGTCTTTGGTCTTATTCATCATAGTCCGATCTCTGCTTCAGGTTGCGTTTGAGCTTTTCTTTGGGCCAATCAGCTCCATTTGGGAGGCAAGGCGGGCTCACCCATTCACTCTGAGACTGAGAAATTGGGTGGCAAAACACTTCATCTACAAAAGCTTTTTTTCCCGAGCAAGTTTCCATAGTCGAGGCTGGTCATTTGCCATTGCTCTATACGTAACTGCCAGTCTTTGTTGCGTCTTGGTCAAAGCTGCAGATATCGCTGAGGTCGGTGTCCGGGCTGGGCATGTTACTTTGATAAATCTTCTCCTTCTATTCACCGGCCCATGTCTACACTTTGCTGCTGATGTGGCAGGATTCTCACTGCGAACCCAGAAACAAATTCATGCCGCTGCAGGTTACACAGTCGCGATAGTAGCTACCATCCACACATTCGCCTTACTTTCCAGAACACAGTCATTTCCTGTTGCGACGCCCAGCAACCTATTCGCTATCTTGGTCAGTAGTCTACACTTAGCTAGGCCTTACCCCCCCTAACGATCGAGCAGTCCATTTCTGCTATCCTCCTACTTCTAGTTCCCATATCACCACTCTCGAGGTTTCTGCCGTATGAGTTGCTGCTGCTTATTCACCATGTGCTTCCGTACTTCCTAGGCTATTTCGTCTGGAGGCACATACCCCATAAGAACCTCCTGCCACGTCTCTACACTTACATCTTGCTGGGGGTATTTTCTCTGGCACTCTTAGCGCAACTGACTATTACTCTAATCAGGTGCCGGTTTTGGTTCCATTCCGTGTTGTTTATATTGCGCAGTAGTGCTGGGTGAAAATGTATTTTTATGAAACTTGGTTGTTCATTATTGAGCTGAGAGTTATTCTCGGGTTTATATCTCTAGATGATTGTATCTAGGACTTTGAACTTTAAATCTAGGACTTTCAGACTAACAGTCTGAATCCTGAAGGGAAGGGGATTCCCGGATTTTCCAACACGCCCCCATCCACCTTGTCTTCAGGGCACAGAGTCATCGTGGACTTCAGTACTCCAAATAATACGACCTGCTTCCTCGATCGGACATGCACTGACTCGAATTGCTTCTAGAAAGTGACCGTGGCTGACGGCGTTCAATGGTTTAGTGAGTCCGTCTGCTACCTGCTCATGTGTGCTGACGTATTGCACATCAATATTCCCGGCTTCAACTTCTTCTCGGATATGGTGCTTGGTTAACGGAATGTGCTTTGTCCGTTGGTGAAGCTCAGGGTTTCTGCATAGCTTTAGGGAACCCTGGTTGTCGCCGTTCAGTGGGATAGGCATATGTAGCGGAAGGAGCAGTTCAGAGAAGAGGTTCCTAGTCCAGGCCAATTCTCTGGCACACTGGGAGAGTGCTGTATATTCAGCCTCGGTAGTCGATAGTGCCACTGTTTCGTGCCGTTTGGCCCTCCATGAGACTGTAGATCCTTCAAGTTGAACAAGCCATCCAAACGTCGATCTTCCCGTAACAGTGTCGCCTTTCCAATCCGAGTCGGCCCAAGCTGTGATGCTCCAAGCGGATTCAGGATCTTTCTTGACGCCCCCAAGCACCAGGCCGTGGTCTCTTGTCTGCTGTAGATAGCGGAGACCTCTTTTGATCATTCGTGAATGTGTTGGTGATGGATTCGACATGTATCTTGAGAGTACCGAGAGTAGGAAAGCTAAATCGGGTCTGGTTTGGGTCATTCCATACATCAGCGAGCCGGTTTTCGAGCTATAGTCTTCTCGTTCTTCTGGAGAAGCCGAGTCGCCATTGTCTCTTGGTTGCAGTGTCGAGAGTGAATTTCGCTCCATCGGGGTCTTGACCGGTCGACAATCCTCTAAGCCGAATTTCTTCAGTATTCTGGTAAAATATGCATCCTGGGAAAGGTAGATCAGCCTTGAGTTCCTGTCTCGGGTTATTCTTACTCCAAGAAAATGGCTGGCGGGACCGAGATCAGTCATTGTGAAGATCTCTCCCAGGCGGGCTTTGTACCCTTGGATTGCTTCCTTGTTGCTGCCCATGATGAGGAAGTCATCCACATATGTGATGATGATCACTCCCGTTGTGGGATTGTGATATACGGCCGTGTCAGACGTTACTTGTCGAAAGTCAAGGGATTCCAAGGCCTCCTTCAGCTTCTTTTGCCATTGCCGAGGCGCCTGTTTGAGTCCATAGAGGGATTTGATCAGTTTGCAGATCTTCTCGGTTGAGAATCCTGGCGGACGGTCTTCTGGGTGTTGGTCGAAATACTCTACAAGCCCTTCCGGCATTTCGATGAAGACTTCTTCCTCGAGGTCCCCTTCCAGGAACGCCGTCGACACGTCCATCTGCTCAATCTCCCAGTCAAGACAGGCAGCAACGGTGAGGAGGATTCTCCAAGTCGCCGCTTTGGCAACAGAGGCAAAGGTCTGGTTGTAGTCAAAGCCGAACTGTTGTTCAAAGCCTCTGACCACCAGCCGCGCCTTGAACTTGTCGAGGTTGCCGTCCTCGTTTTTCTTGACCTTGAATACCCATTTGACGGTAAGTGGCCTATTGTGAGCTTGGTTGCGGTCCAGCATGCGCCAAGTTCCTTTCGTGAGGAGACTGCGCAGCTCACTGTGTATTGCTCTGAGCCAATGCTCCCTTTGCGGACCTTGAAGCGCTTCAGTCATTGTTTTGGGCTCAGTGATCACCTCTTTTCGGAGATCGGGCAGCTTAGCTGATGTCATGGATGTTGTCGTCTGTCCATGCTGAGGATTATGCACCTCAGCATGCTGAAGATTGTTCACTTCAGACCTTTGTGGCCTTGGAGTCTTTGTCTGCTCCGTGACGGACTGTGGCCGGCTTGAGATGGGAGCTCCGTTCTTGCGGATTTCCGGCTCAACATCATGCTCAGTTTCGGTCAGGAGTTCTGTCTCCCCAACCTTTTCGTAGAATTGTACATTTGCAGAACGGACGATCTGATGTCCCTTCCTGCGAGAGGGCACCCAGCAGGTGTAGATCTGTGAACCTTCCATGCATAGGTAGATTCCAGCCTCTCCTCTTGGGCCAAACTTGTGTGATCTCAATCTTCGTTCCTGCGGTATGTGTATCGTGACTTGTGAGCCGCAGATTCGTTCTCCGGACAGATCCGGCTTGTTGTCTTGTCCGGGGAAGGCCTCGTTGAGAAAGCTTTCCATGGGAGTGAGGCCATCAATTGCCCTGGTGGCTGTCACGTTTGTCTTGCGCACCATATCTTCCAGGACCAATGGCCAGAGCTCTATCGGGATTCTTTCCGATTCCATGGTTGCTCTGACTTTGTCAAAGATGATGCGGTTAGAGCGCTCAGCAACTCCGTTAAATTCAGGAGTATATGGTGTCGTCTTGATGATCTTGACGCCGTGAGTGTACTCGAGGTTTTTGAGAGACGCACCATAGAGCTCAGAGCCGCCATCCATTTGGATTGCGTACACTCGGATGCCATACTGAGTTCGTATCTTGGAGATGAGCTGGCCTAGAAGTTCCGAAGCCATCCCCTTCCTCGTGAACGTGTAGGCCCATCTCATTCTATGCCTGTCATCTGTGGCAATCATTCCCCATCGTTCGCCTCTAATGCCCGGTGGATTGACTTTGAAGGTGTCAACATGAATGAACCCGGCCCTGGAGGCTCGTTTCCGTTTATTTCGCGGAGTCCATCGTAGGGCCTTTGCGATGTCGCAGGCGAGGCAGTAATTGAAAGGCTGATGGTCGTGGTGGCCGTCACAGTACATTCCTCTGGTCATTTTGGCAGTCTGTGACACCTGATATGCGTTAACATGGCCGAGTCTTCGGTGCCAAAGGTCGACATTCAGGCATTGGTTTGATGAAGCAGTGTGATGATTGCATGGTTCTGGCTGGAGTTCCGAGACGGCCTGGTTTGAAACAGTAGTCTTTCCGACCTCAGTGTTCACGTACAGACCGTCCCTTCCTATGCGGAGGAGACCAAAGACATCTCCTGTTGGGTCGTACATGTCGTTCCCGTCTATCCAGCCGCCGTTCTTGTATAGCCTGAGTCCTGACATGACATTTACCGGAAACTCAGGGATGAACAGCGTGTCTTTGAGGTTAATTGTGACCTGCTCACCCCATTTGTTTATGAAGCAAATTTTGACTGTCCCCTTACCGAATGGGTACACCTTCCCACCGCCCGTAACGAGGACCGTTCGGGTTGCAGGCTGCAGTTCTGTGAATAGGCTTTGGTCGTTGCAGATGTGGACTGATGAACCTGTGTCGAACAGCCATTCTGCGGTTGAAGAGATGTTATCAAGGGAGACTTTACACGTCTCTGTATTGTCCATAGGTAGCTCGTCTGAGACGCTGTCTTCAAGAATCAGAAAAGATCGCTCAACTGTCATGTGATTTGATTCCTTGATATGGAGATTCTTGGTGCTGTCGCGTTGAAGATCATGCTCCATGAGTTCCTTGGCGAGACGGACTGCCCAGTCGGGTCGCTTATCCTTATGGGCGAACCAACAATCATTTTCATGATGTCCTCTCTTCTTGCAGTTCGTGCAGGTATGTTCCTTGTTCTTGCCGACTCGATGATTGGTTTCCTGGCTAGACTTGTTCGCGGCTCGCTGGTTCTTTGAAGATCCTCTCCTCCGGCCACTTGCCTCTTGCTTTCTTGCGGCCGGGCCCTTCCTTCCAGTCTTTTTACTGTGAGCCCAGTACGTGGAGGCAGTACCATGACTGTCATCATCATCTGATGACCTGTTTTCATCAATGAGATCTTGCTGCATTGATCGTAGTGTTGGCGGATGCTCCGAGCGTA